>NC_056730.1:1110267240-1110272240 GCF_019279795.1 Protopterus annectens
TGACACAACATAAATGAAACATATCTGTGTTCATCTGGCATATTGATGTTGCTATGAATGTTTTATGTATAAGTTTGGTGTTTATTATGTTGTTACATGTGTAGTACAGCATAAAGTACTGCTTCTACTTTTACTGCTGTTTGCACAATATGGTATGAGAAACTTGGATGTATGGTCTTAGTTCTCACTGAATTATATTGTGTGCATGGCCCAACAATTCGATTATTGAATGGGTGACTTCTAACTCAGAGTCTTTATGTCTTTGGCAGAGCTTTAGTGGCATGTAGGGCTTCAGTTACACGGCTTTTGCAGCAAAATATACAAACACTCTGGTGGTTTGTATGGTACTACCCTACATGCACTTATTTTCTGATGTTAGTGTGCCACAAGGTGTTCCTAGCTTTACTGTGTTTCTGAGGTGTTGCACAGTAAGTTCATGATCATCAATACAGTTTTTCGTATTTGCAAGTATATGATTAAGCATAATACAAATGTAGTCAGTGGCAGTGATATAGAGGATTTGGAGCAGTTCACTGATGATAACCACGTTATTGTGTGTTCGAGACATGGATACCAAGAAATTCACCTTGAGACCGAAGCTGAAGAGGTGAATCTTGGCATCCATGTCGAGTAATACTAGGTTATCATCAGCAAACTACTCATAATTCTTTGTAGTGCATAGAGCTTTATCTGCTGCATGTACTACAAGTTACAGTAAAAATGAAAAAAATAATGCTAATTGTGTTACTGTCTTTCAAACCCATAAAACACTTAATGCGCACTTTCAGAAAGGCAGTGTAACACTGCTCTTCTGTTAACTTCCATGTGAATCAACTGTGCATATTTTTGTAGAATGTTCAGATTTTTGCCTCATATGTTGGGTGTGCTCCTACCCGCGGTGGTGGTGCTGCGGTAGCGTTGTTGCCTCACAGTAAGACGCTGTCCGGTTCGATTCTCAGCTAGAGCGTCTTCTGCGTGGAGACATGCGTGAATGGGCGTACCTTCGTTGAAGGTTGTGCGTCAGGCCTGGCAAGCCGGTACGTAAAAATCAACTGCCAATAATTAGCGGGCTAGAGTTCCGCTGTGGCGACCCCTAACCGGGAAAAGCTGAAAGACACAAACAAACAAATGTTGGGTGTGTTCCTCATAAAGTCTATGGATTTTGGACAAATTACTGAGTACTGAAGACACTAAATAATGGCATATTTAGGTTTCAGACTTCGTATCCTTCAGAAAATAAAGTGAACACAAGTCCTGTTATCCTACTAACTTTCTAGGTTTAGAATAGGAAGCCAGGGACATGTTGTCAATAGAGAGGAGGCAGAAACAAATATTTTATTCTGACGCTGTTTTTTTGTACTGGCAGATCTTACTGCCTAGCGTGGGACTCAACCTTAAGAACTTTAGCAGGAGGTAGTTAACATTTGTTAAGTTTGGGTCTTGCACCACTCTAGCTCTTAACTGATTTGTCTTTTTCTGAATATTGGAGTGTAATCAGCGTGTTCCATGCACTACATATTTGTTAAGAAAATGTTATGTATGCGTGTCATATACATAATTTCTAGCTTTTACTTACTGAAGTTGTGCTTATCACTGTGTAAATTTGTTACAAAAGCATTCAAATTCCATTCAGATTGACTCATTGTGTGATATTATCCATTAACGATGTTGCATTGCTAATCTAACTTGTGTGTATATATATGTATATATATATATATGTATATATATATATATATATATATATATATATATATATATATATACATACATACATACATATATATATATATATATATATATATATATATATATATAAACATAAACTATATCAATGCTTGTTAATATTAATATATATATATATATATATATATATATATATATATATATATATATATATATAAGTATATATATATCCAACACATACTTTACTCGTACTGTGCCAAATTGTAAAATTAGTTGCATGTAATACTGATTGATACTGTTACTTTTAATGTCATATTGACACCTCAACATAAATCTGTGTACCACACATTGAAGAAAGAGTAAGAGCCCCATTCCAAAAGAGTTGCTCTCAATGTAAGTGATTTACTTTGTTGTAAGGCCTATCAATAAACAGGTTTATATTAAGGAATAGATTCCAAAAGACCTCATAACTGTGTAAGAGATCACTTACTCCAAGATCAAAGTATTTTAGAATCAGACCTTATACCAGTGTTGCTTTGACTGATATGATGTAATGCTACACAATGCATTCACAGAGTGCCATGCTAGACTTTTGTTTTAAATTAATGATTTATATGTCTGCCTGTTGCTCATATGTGTTTGCATGCATACAGAATGCTGAAACACCAAAAACATTTTCAATAACAACAGATGAATGTCTGAAAAAAATGAGTGCTGTATGCCATGTAATGTACCTGAGTAACTTAATGAAAATGTAGGATGGGTGCAGTTACTCATGCATGGTGTATCTGAGTAACTTAATGAAAATATAGGATGGGTGCTGTTGCTCAGGCATGGTGTACCTGAGTAACTTAATGAAAATATAGGATGGGTGCAGTTACTCAGGCATAGCCTTCTGCATATAGTATCAATATGTGAATACGAGGGCATTTAGAATTGTGCATACTCATTACATTACACTTAGTATTATTATTATTACACCTTTGTATCTTTTGTTATACAATGTATAAATAAATCTTATAGGCCAGGTCTGGTGATTATTACTGTGGCACTGCAAATGTACTGGACTATCATGTAACTTGGGGAAACATTACACATGTCCTGTTTAATGCTTTTTGAGGTTGTTACTAGCATATCATATGATACTTTTACAGTTAAGTTGGTTCATATTTGACATGGCAGTAATAATTAGATGTTGCAGATGTCTGTCAGTAAGGCTATGTTATATGTCACATGTCAATACATACCGTGAAGCAGTAGATAGATGTGGCACTATAAGGTGACTTGCCATGGGTATTAGAGCCAGATAGCACTATTGTGTGTGACCTCTTTTCCAGGCTAAAGGCCCTGTCCCTCTACTCAGTCTCCTACAGATTCCTCAGAGGTGACCTCTGTCTGGCATATAAAGCAATTTCAGACCCTGCCTTGATGGGATTGCTGCATATAAGCAAGTCAAGCTCCACTCAAGTAACCCACACGTGCAACCTCAATCTCGTTTGTGACATCAACAGGACTTGTTGGTGAGACAGTTTTGTGTTCCAGAGACTCCCCCCATCTGTGGAATAGACTCCCTCTCCACATCAAGCAGAGTACCTCATTAACCCTTTTTAAGCACAACCTGGATAACTGGATGGGGAACAGAAAATACACCCCTGAGATTCCACCTGTGTCCCTGCTGGACAGTGGCATCAGGTGCTGAGTTGTTGGAACATGGGCTAAATTCTTAGCTAGGTTTGTAAAGGCCTCAGGGCTGATAGCCTAGTAACTTCCTATGATCCTATGATGCAGGCCCTTCATAATGCTTTCATAACAGTTATTGTGCATTGTGTAATCACATTTGGTATGCTATACATATGCATGTTTACTGGCAGGTTTTGTAACATAACTGCAAAACCTACCAGTGTCACATGAGCTACATGATGTCTGTTTATATACAGGAGTAATGATTATGTATTTTAATGGGTATATCCATTTATGTGCATGCCTTATAAATTTGTACTTTGTTTTGCCCATGTTTGGCATACGACTATGGTATATGTTACACACCATGTTATAATTTATTATGGATTGGATGCATGCCTGATTCCAAATAAGGAATTATAGTTGGATAAGGTCACTCTGTAGTCATAACAGTTAAAACATTTAGAACTTGTACTTTATGTTAGAATTTTCAGTTATTCTTTTTCTTTAAGTTAATACATGTTATGTATGTATAATGGTGTTCCTGTGCTGAAATGTGACAGATCGTGGGACCTATGCTGCTTTACTCATTGAATGATGATGATGAGGATGATGCACCCGACCAGTCCTAGCTGAGTCGGAATCTGACAACCAGCATGGGAACCACGATGGTGACAATAACGATTATGACAAAAGACCAAGACCTACATGTGCCATTATTGCTGCAGATCAGCATCGAAGATGTCCACCACTACATCAGGCAGAAGACCTTCAGGACCAGATGTGGGATGCAGCAACTGATGTGATGGGAAATTTTTATCGAACATGACATAGGCCAAGTGCAACTCCTTCCGGGAGATCACTAGGGAAATATTTTGCAATGTTAGGGTGGTCCCTAAGGGACAAGTATTGTATGCACGATCCACTGATGTAATGTATCCACCATAGTGTTTTCAGTATTACACTTTGTACAGCATAGGCCCAGCTGTTCACATGTTCCATATTGCTGTTATGCTTTTTGGTCATACATCATGATGAACACTGCTCATATCAAGTCATGTGGCTTTGTCTTACTGCTGCAGTATGACACACATTAGCAATGACGCATGCATTACCCTTCTTATTTACACGATCATCACATGCTGTCATTATTGCAGACATTGCTCCATATGGGCAGATGTGCTGTTCATTCAATCTTTGTGTGTGTGTGTGTGTGTGTGTGTGTGTGTGTGTGTGTGTGTGTGTGTGTGTGTGTGTGTGTATTCATATACATGCAGTGGAGCATACTATTGTTATGTCAGATACACTCTGGCCCTGTATGTGAAATATATAACTATTGCAGTTAGTATAATGAGAGTGGGCATAGTTGTTCTGTGTGGGCTGGTCATGTATATACTTAGAAAAGATGACAGCAACTCACATATTACATTATTCCCATTCCACTCATATAACATGGTGATGTCAGTGAAATATGTTTTGTCTGCACATTATCCATGTGTATATATTGCACACATTTGTGTGCTGATGTTTGTTGTCGTATGTCTGTTCAGAAACATGACATATCACATATCCTTGATTAAGAACTTATGGAATGTTGCTGGGTCATGCTGTCCCACTGGCACAATGACCTTGTGTGT
>NC_056730.1:1110277240-1110387240 GCF_019279795.1 Protopterus annectens
CAGGTCATGTCTGTAGGCTAGGCTTGTAAAGGCTCCAGGGCCATTAGCTTAGTACACACCTATGAACCCATGAACCTATGTAATGCCACTTATGTAGCTACATTATGAACAATGTCAGTGTATGTTTGTTCATGCAGGGTCTACAATAGACACCAGTATCCCTTTACCCTTACTGTAATAGCCCGAATGTTGATTTTCTGTTTTATTACACATCCACAATGCTATATGACTGCAGTAAAGCTGCTTGGCACAATGCTCATTTTGTTGCCTATTGCATGCAGGGTTGGGGGTTCCATTTTGACTTCCTCTTTTATGCTAATACATTTCCTTTCCTGGATTGTCTTATCCTTGCTGGTGCTTAGCTGACACATGCACTTGCAAACGTGTATTGCAAGATGCTATTTAATGCTCCTCACATAGCTACTTAAGTGCAAGAAAGCAAATGTTGATGTAAAGTGGCCAAGGACACCCATAAAGCATTCTTAAGCTATGTCCATAACATTAATGACAGCATACAACAGTGTGCCAAACAAAGTGGAAAATGGAGACATGTTCATGGAACAGTGATAAATACACAATACTATGGCTGACAGATTCAGCTTACCCCCCTTTTCATCCCAGTCACCCCAAATGATATGCCATCCTGTATAATTCTTTAGACTATCAGTATGGAGCAGGTCGTACATGTGCTGTCTAAGACTCGGAGTACATTTTTGATGGGCCTCTGTAATATCCCAGGATTCCTCTTATATGGCTTGACATATGATCTGTTATGGCCACTGGTATCACTGTTAAAACATACCCTCTGCACAAGTTTTGGGCCACAGGAATGGAAGACTGCAATGATCATCCCTCTACACAAGTGCAGAACACCAACTGATCCTGGGAATTACAGACCTGTCTGACTAGTATCATATTCACAGCCATGGAAAGTATTATGGAAATAACCATGACAAAGGACATCTTCAGACAATGGACATGACCCAGTCTGGCTTTGTAAAAGTTGATGTCTATGAGAAGGTCAACTAGACAATGGATATGGGATACACAGTGCATACTGCATACCTTGACCTAGCCATGGTATTTTATACAATACCCCATACTAGCATTTTTAAACAAACTCATGGAATTAGGCATAACGCTCTATATAACTCAACTGATAGCCTGTTGGTTCACAGACTGGACACAGGATAGTAGGATTTCAGAGAACACCTACAGATAGAGGCCTGTCAGCACTGTTGCTCCCAAAGGATATGTGCTAGGTCCGATCCTTTTTGGCATTTATAATTTGGACATCAAGGTCAGTATCAAAGGCCTCTAACTTACCATTTCTGCAGATGATTGCAAACTAGGAGCAAGCACAGAACCTCCACAAGATAATAACATCTTACAGTGAGTTCTAACACAAACAAATGACTGGTGACAAAGCCATGGCTTAAAAATGCATGCCAAGTACTGCACAATAGTACCTTTTTGAAAGCTAGCCACCCAGGGAAACTACCTCTTTGATAAAACACTCCTAAATAGGAGTGGGGGTTCGTGTATTATATAACCTGTCCTTAGACACACATGTCTAAGGTTGTGAGACAATCATTGTAAGTCACTCGACTTCTCAGTAAAGCTATTGCTTCTAAGTCCAGTGAATTCATTGTGCCAATGAACATAGCCATCATCTGATCCGAGTCTATATTAGAACATTGAATATTTAACAGTTCGAATCACTAAAGGTCAACCTTTAGTGATCGAACTGTCAAAACATCGAATGTTCAGAAAAAAAAAAAAAACAGTGTAGGTAGGGGGCAAGCTCCTCTGCACCCCCACACCCCCAATACTTAAATATACCAACTCCGAGTCTGCACTACATTGAAGTAAATGGAAATCTCCCCTTATGGAGATTTCCATTTACTTGTTTGATGTTCTGCAGTTTCGCTATTCTCGTGTCGACAATGTCAGATTCGACATTGTCGGCTTTCGAGAATTTAATATAGACCCATCTGATCCATCACTGAGTGTAGTGGCACTATCTGTATGTACCTGACCGACCAGGCACATGCAAGACCTGTAAAGTCTACAGAGGTGCATCCCAAACAGAATACAGGAAATGCACAATGTCTTATGTTGATTGCTTTCAAACTCTATCTCTATACTCTGTTTTCTATGGATTGTCGAGAAGCTAATTATGCCTGACATACATGGCATGCTTGGATCCCGCTCTGATGAGCCTTTTGCATATCTGCAACAGAAATGACATCTGAACCACTATATCTAAGGTGAAAAACTTTACCTGCAACTTATATAGGACATGTTGATAGGGCTGGCATGTATCTCAGAGGACATCCATTCTATGGAATAGGTTTCCCATCCATGTGAATCATAGCCCTTCCCTACCCCTATTCAAGCACAACCTGGAGCACTGTGTGGGCAGTCAGGGACTTTGATGTGGGCACAGCAGATATGGTAAAGATGTTGAGTGAGATATGGGGATAAATTGTTTCTGAGGTTACTCATAGCTGTGTGGAGAGAAAGTGTATCCCAGATGACTGGAGAATAAGCACACTCATGCCAGTGTACAAGAACAAAGGGGACATCTGCAACTGTGGGCAATACAGAGGCATCAAACTCCTGCACATTGCATGAATGTTCTGGACAGGGTGATTGATAAATGGATACTCAGAGTAATAGAATGTAAGATGGGAGATGAGCAGTTTGGATTCAGATCAGGATGCAGTACAATTGACCCAATGTTTGCAGTGAGACAGATACTTGAGAAGAATCTAGAAATGAGGAGAGAGTTCAACTAGGCATTCCTAGACTTGGAGAAAGCATATGACAAGGTCCCAAGAAAGCTGATCTGGGCAGTACTGTGGTGGTTTGAAGTCCCAGAAACATTGGTAGAATTAGTGGAGGCTATATACCAGGACCCAGTGACTCAAGTACGAACAGAGTTCAACATCACAGAGGGGTTCCGAGTGGGAGTGAGTGTACACCAGGGTTCAGTTCTGAGCCCACTTTTGTTAATACTGGTATCAGATGACATTAGCAAACAGGTCAGCAGGGACAGATCAACAAAGTTACTCTATGCAGACAATGTGGCATTACAGGCAGACTCTAAGCAAGAATTTCAGCAAAGGATAGGAGAATGGAATGCAAAACTGAAGGCACATGGGATGAAACTAAGCACAGATAAGACAGTGGCAATGGCAGCAAATTGGGGAAATCAGAAGAAGCTGAGTAGAGAATAGAGATAGAAGGGAATATAGTGGAACAGGTAAACAGTTTCAGGTATCTGGGAGGGGCTGTTGAGGAGAAGGGAAGTCTGAATAAAGATGTCAAAGCTAGAATCAGAGAGGCTGCAGCCAACTGGCATAGAGTACCAGGTGTAGTCTATGACAGAAGAACGCCAAAGTAGCTGAAAAGTAAGGTGTACAAGACAATAGTGCAACCAGTAGTACTGTATGGTACAGAAACCTGGGCAGTAAAGGCAGAACAGTTGAAGAAGCTAGAGGTGATGAAATGAAGTGCCTGAAAAGGGTGGTAGGATGCACACTGTGGGACAGATGAAGAGATGAGGACATAAGAGCAGAAGCCAAAGTAGTTCCAATTGCAGAAAAGATCAAAGAGAATATATTATGGTGGTTGGGGCACATGTGCAGAAAAGCAGAAGACAATCTGGTGAGGAAGATTTGGGACAGACAGGAAGAAGGTAAGAGGAAGTGAGGACATCCAGCAAAGAGATGGATGGATTGTGTGAAAGAAGATCTGTGACAGTCAGGCATGAGTGTTGAAGAAGGCAGGAGTGTGGCACTGAATCAAGAGAGTTGGCAACATAATATGGTACCCCAACCCCATGTAGAAAAAATGGGGAAAAGGGGGCTAATGATGATGATAAGACCTGGTTTAAGGCTGTGGACAGCATGGACAGTATCTCAGCTGTAGCAGGTTACATTTCTTTCTACACATTCAGACCACAAACGGAAGGCATGACAACTAAAGGAGGTGGTGTATTAATATTCATTAAAGATAAATACACCTATAGTTTGATTAAACAGCACGATTCCTTTGAATTACTTCAGGTGCAATTGACTGTAGGTAAGATCCCTCTTCAGGTCATTTCCAGCTATAGGACACCCCCCCCTCCATGAATCAGGACATCCAATCAGCCTACTTGGATCTACTTGAGTCACTCAAGATACAACCAAACACCCTGATTTTGGGTGACTTTAACTATCCATCCATTGACTGCATAAATTAAACATGTTTTAACTCACTTGCCCAAAGGTTCCTGGACTTCATTAACTCCAATGCCTTTGATTAGCTGGTTGACACACCCACAAGGGGTTCAAACATCCTGGATCTGATGCTCGCCAACATGGGGACCGCTGCACCACCCCCAGTGTGCTGCCATCATTAGTGAGATCTGACCACAAATCAATCTTGCTAGAAGTAACTATAACACAAACCCCTCCCCCAGAAACAACTAGACTAAAAAGCTATGCCAAGACCAATTACAACCTCTTATGTGACAGCATAAATAGCTTCATAGGCCCTCCCCTCTCCCCACTGATGGAACAGACACCTATGCTGAATTATACACCAATGCTTTATATGAGTACTTATACAATTGTATTGACTCGGCCTTAACTGATAGAACAAAGCAATATCTTCAAGAAAAAACAAACCTACCTGTGGACAACTGCCATTAATATGCTATACAATAGGAGAAAGAAATTGCTGTCTAAGAGTAGGAAGGAATGGTCTTAAAACTGGAAATACTCCCTCCTCAACTTAAACAAGCAAATAAGAGTCCTAATGAAGTCCTCCAAGGCTAACTATGAATCCAAATTAGATTCCATAACTATGGATAACCACAAGGCATTCTTTAGTTACATCCATAACCTCAAAGGTAAGACCCAGATTTGCACCAAAGTCTTAGTTAATGGTACTACATATACCAAACCTGTGGCTATAGCAAACCTGCTGGCTGATAGGTTCAGTGAAAACTTCACTCCCCTGTCCCAGCCTCATATACTCCAAAGCATCCCTAATACCTGTCCCACACCTAGTATCTCCGAGGAGCAGGTCCTAAAACCCTCTCCAAGGCCTAAAACACAATCTCTATGAGACCAGACAACATCCCTGGCTGTGTTCTACATGGGTTAAAATGGGAATTAGCATCACCATTGGGCATGCCTTTCAATCACAGCCTAAGCCCAGCAGAATGGAAAACAGCTACTGTCATTCCTTTGCACATAGGGAGTGCATCCACAGACCCCGGGAACTATAGACCTATTAGCCTGACCAGCCTTATCTGCAAGGCCATTGAATGAATCATCCTGGACCTTATTAACAAAGATATAGGAAATTTCCAAATGCTTGACCCCACCCACTTTGGTTTTGTCAAGGGGAGACAATGTCTGTTAAACTTGGTGAACTTCTTTCAGACAGTCACCAAAGCCTAGATGAGGGAAAATATGTGCATGCGCCCTATCTAGACTTAGCTAGGCATCACTGATAAACTCTCCCAGCTGGGTATCAACCCATATATTGTCGGGTGGGTTGCAAACTGGCTCATTAATAGAATTCATATGGTCAAAATAGGGGATTCCACTTCCTCCAGCAGACCAGTAACCAGTGGTGTTCCACAAAGATCGGTTATGAGAGCCCTACACTTTGTAATCTACTTCTTAGAAATACAGGCTACAACTAAAGGACTGTGGCTGACAAAGTTTGCTGATGACTGTAGACTGGGAGCTATCATTGAAACCCCTAGCGACGTCAACATCCTGCAAGAAGGTCTTATGCAGACTAATGACTGGTGCCAAATTCATGGTCTTAAACTTAATGCAAAAAAATGCATTGTCATCCCCTTTGGCAAGGGTGATGTTCCAGCAAACTATCACATCAATAACAATACCCTAAGCACACAGTCAGTGGTAACTTCGATCATCATATCTCCACAGTGGTAAGAAGGGCATTTTATATTGCTCATCTCATAAGAAAGGGCATTGCCTCCAGAAAAAAAAGAGGTTATAACCCCCTGTACTCTGCCCTCATCAGGCCAATAATAGAGTACAATGCTCCCTTTGGTATGTCCCTTTCCAAACATTTGCAACAATTGGAGAGACCACAAAGGTTCTTTACAAAGAAAATTCAGGGTCTTCAAGAGCTGTCTTATGAGGACAGACTGAAATCATTGTCACTTTACTCTGTGTCATACAGACTGCTCAGAGGTGACCTGTGTCTTGCATAAAGTGCAATCTCTGACCCAGCTTTAATGGAGATGCTGCACATTCGCAAGCCAAATGGCACACGGGTCACTCGCTCAAAGGACCTTAACCTGGTATGTGACATCGACAAAACTTGCTGGAGAGATAGATTTGTCTCACAGAGGTTGCCCCACCTTTGGAGCAAGCTTTCTATTCATATTAAACAAAGCACCTTGTTAGCCCTATTTAAGCATAATTTGGACGACTGGATGGGTAACTGGAAATTTGTCCTGGGGATTCCACCTGTGTCCCTCTTGGCCAGGGGCAATAGGTGCTAATTTTAGTGTCTGCTTGAACCAGACACCCTTGGGAACATGGGCTGAATTTGGCTAGGCTTGTAAGGGCTCTGGAGCTGTTAGCCTAGTAACCTCCTATGATCCTATGGAGTGCATATATGATGTTGTGTATTAGTTCATGCTTTGCTTTATCTTTCATTTATTTTTTTATTTACTTTGATTACTTGTCATGTTTGCTAAAATTCTTGATTTCTTGAGTTTTGATAACGATTAGTGTCCAGATGTCTGTAAATACTTTGAAGAATTGCTTTAAGAGTAACAAATGATCCGTCATTTTATATATTTCATAAAGTAGTAGCTTAACTAATAGATCAAGCCTTCTGGTAGCATTTTCTAGCTTTCTTTCTTTCTTTGTGCTTGTCTTTCAGGTGATTTTGGAATACTTACACACGTAACTGTTTTACATATTATATTTGTGTTTAATGTTGACTGTATATATTTCTATTAAGCTTCTTGTATATCTTTGTAGCTTTTAATTTTTGGTTGGTGTGTTGCAGTTTGGCTAATTCTCTGAATCTGTGCCTGTTGTGTTTTATATATAGATATATATTAGAATATTAGACTATTGTCTTCTGTTTCTGGTTCATTTTTATTGTATGCTCTATGCTCTGTCTTTTTCATTTTTTGACTGTCTTCTTTTTGGTTTTGAGTTGTAGTTTGTCCTTTGTACTTTTGTGTTGATGTTGTAATTATTTTTCTTTTGCTGTTGAGGTTTCTGATTTTTTCTGTAGTATTTCATAAGTTTCTTTTTATCTTGAGGTATAGTTTTATTGTTCTCAATTTATAGTGCATATTTTTATTTTCCTTTTGCATTGGTCTATATAGTTGATTGTACCATGTTTTATGTTTTCCCATTCTGTCATTTGCTCTGTGAAAATGGCTGGGATGCATAGTCAACTTACATAGTATGCAAAATGAAGCAAGTTGCTCTACATGTTATATTAGCCTAATGAGATTCACAGACATGTTCACTGGTCTGAATTACAGCCTGGTGCTAAGTAGCAGCAAAGTTTTTGGAGATGCATTTAAATCCAGGAGTCAGTGGGCAAACAAGTGTGCCAATACAGCAGTGCAAAAATATGTACATGATGCACGCCAGTACTTTACATCATGTACCTATACATTTTAGTGATAGAAATCTAAGCAGGGTGAAGCGGTGCAACCTCACTAAAGTTTTTGCTTCTCGAGGCCCTATCCCTGCACACACTTGACTAATCCCAAGAAGGGTCACGCACTGGGCTGACCAAGAAAGACAAGATCTGTCTGGCCACAAGTATCCATTACCCACCTCAACCCTGCAAGTGATGGGCAAGACACACCCCTTCCCTACCTAATTAACTTTTCCAGTGTTGGGGCTGCTAATTGCACCCATATCAACTGAGTTGCAGTCAGGCACCATCCCTCTATGTCACCTAGCCAGGCCAAACAATTAATAGGTCAGTTCTAGGCTGTTGATCCTGAGAACCAGTAGTAGCCACAATATCCCAAATCATAGGTACCCATTGATATGACTAATTTATACCCATTTTCAACCCCTTTCAATGAGGGTTCGAGGGGCAGGACCTGAGATGCATTTATGATTGTTTATCCATTCATTCAGGTTATGCTTAAAGGGGGTCAGGAAACTACTTTCTTTTATACCCAAAGGAAGACTATTCCATAAAAGTGTAATTCGCTAAGATATATGTCTGTCTCACCAGCAGGTTTTGTTGATATTTTGGTGGAAGTTAAGATCTACTGAACAGGTGTTTGGGGTGTAATTAGTTTTGAGGAGGAGGTCATAAAGGACTGGATCCTTTGAGGACTGCAGGCTATATAGAAATGACTTGTCAGGTTTGCTGAAATTCTTGATTTCTTGAGTTTTGATAGCGATTAATTTAGGGTGTTATCAGTTTTGTAGAGGAGGTTACATAGGACTGGATACTTCGAGGACTGCAGGCTAGACAGAGATCACCTCTCAAGAGTCTATAGGAAACAGAAAAGAGAGAGAGTGCCTTAAGTTGGTCAGGGTAAGTGAAGGAAAAACATATTCTTGATGATCTTAGTGAAGAAATTCTGAGGTCTCTCAAGCTGGATCATATGCTTAGTCACATACATGCCAAGGGGTGCATTATACCCTATTATGGACCTAATGAGGGAGGAATAGAGAGGGGTGATAACTTCCTTACATCTGGAAGAAATATCCCTGAGGATTAATTTGACTAGATAAAAGGATTTCCTAACAAGAGTTGATACATGATGATCAAAGGATAGTTTATTGGTAAAGAAAGTACCTAGATCCATAATGACTAAATCAACTTTCAAAGGGGTTTTACCTATGTGGTAGGTACATGGATACCCAGTTTTGACAAACACAGTGCTGCATTTCTTGGCATTTGATTTTAAGCTGTGGTTCAAGTAACACTTGTTAGTGTGTGTTAGGCCTGTTCTGAAGAATCCGGAAGTCATATGATGAGCCATCTACAAACTTGGTTAGCCATAGAGAAGTAAATACCAAAGAGAAGTGGTATTAGGACTGATCCCTGGGGTACACTGCTGGTAAGCACTCTTTACAAAGAGAGTATGCCTCCCACACTAATAGATTGGGTTATATCCTTTGGGTAGCCTAGGGATTTACACTTCAGTTGATTAGCATATCAATACCACCAGAATGTGGGATGTAATCAAATGTCTTGTCCAGGTCTATGGTGACAGGGTGAACTGATTTGCCTGAGTCTGATGTATCAGGGACTTGTTCAAAGAAGCTCACCAGGTTCAGGAGGCAGGATCTGTCCTTAACAAACCCAAATTGGCTTGGGTCCAGGGCTTGTAGCTGACCTATGACTTTGTTAATAAGTTCTATAATGATGCATTCCATTGCTTTGTAGATAAGGCTGGTAAGGCTTATAGAGTTATAGTTTCTTGGATCTGTAGTGAAGTGGAATGACTACCACAGTTCTCCAGTCCTCTGCCAAAAATCCAGTGGAGAAGATGATGTTGAATAGTCTTAGCAGTGCATCCTCCAGACAATGTCTATTGCTGACAAGAAGGCAGTCTGGCACATTATCATGACCCATGGAGGAAGTGTTTTTGGCCATGGAGAGATCATTCTGGACTTGCTTGGAGGTGATGAGAACGGGTGGTGTGGAGTAAAGTTAGAGCTGAATTTGTCCACTAGTATGTTGCTATATCCTCAGGGGGTTGTGTAAGTGTTGTTGTTATGTATTAGCTCTGAGCATTACTAGGCATAAACTCTAAGGTTTCAGAAATAGCTGAAGAAGGCTTTGTGGTTGTCCTTAGCAAAGGTGGCAATTCTAAATTCATACTTTTGGAGGATTTGATTTTGTTTCTGAGTTCTTTGTGATTTATTTATTTATTTGAGTTCATCTCTGGATGATAGGGTAGTAAGTTTGTTTTCACTGGCTGAGTTTCTTCTTCTTACTGTACAGTTTGCTTATATTGGGGTTCTGTCATAGGGGTTTATTCTGTAATTTATCATTGCATTGCATTTATGCTTATGTGGACAGATGCCTCAATGCATGCCTTGAGATTAGTCATAGAAAGTATTGACAAATGTGGCAGTATGTGAGATGGGATTATCAAAGTGAGATGAGTGCTACAGTTTCATCAGGTCATCAGCTGGCTGGATTAAATCGTCCTTAATGTCTACCCTCATAGTGAGCATTACTGAACAGGGGTTGTATCTGACTAGTTAAGTGGTAACTGTAGATCATGAGCACAGAGTGGTTATATTAGTGAAAAACAGGTCCAGTATTTTTGAACCCCTAAGTGGGGGCTTGAACCAGTTGGTCTAGGGAGATGACATTAATGAAATTCAGGAATATTTGTAGATACTTATTTGGGGTGGTGTAGGTTTCCCAGTTAATGGAGGGATAGTTGGAATCTCTCTAGAAAGTAGTATTAGGCTTAATAGAGAGGGATGTAAGTTTGTTTACATATACTTCATGGGCTGCAGGCGACATGGAGGGAGTACAATAATGGGCAGTGATATCGTACTGTGCTGTTTTACTGTGAAAAAAGATATGGGGGAGTTCAATGGCATTGTCCTAGCTTAACAGTCTGGGGTAAGATGACTTTCTAGGAATACAGACACTCTGTCTCCAATAACACCATCATTTTCTATGTTGGGTCTGAAAGATTGGTAGTCACTGAAACCCTGCACAGTGGGGGGGGGGTGCCATCGCTATTTATAATATCTATATTTTCAAGAGTTAGGAATGCCTGTAAAGAGTGCAACTTATTATTTAGCCTTCTACTATAGGCCAGTGCTACTTGTATATAGTTTTAATTCTGATTGGCTATGTAGGTAATTTGAGGAGACTGACCTTGGCTAAAAAGGTACTGTGGGGGAAGGAAAATATTCTGAGCAATATATGGAAGCCATGAGGAGAGATGTACAGGCTATCCCTAGCAAAGCAGTGAAAGTTGTTGATCATCTCCTCCCAGACTGATATATATTCAATCCCCCTTAGAATAATACCGATAGCTAAGACAATAATTGAAGTCATTTTTTTTGTTTGTATGACCCGCGGTAGTGGTGCTGCAGTAGCGTTGTCGCCTCACAGCAAGACGTTGTCACGTTCGACTCTCAGCTAGAGCGTTTTCTGTGTGGAGGCATGCGTGAATGGGTGTGCCTTCATTGAAGGTTGTGTGTCAGGGCTGGTAACTCGGCACGTAAAAATCCACTACCAAACATTAGCGGACCGGAGTTCCGCTGTGGCGACCCCTAACCGGGATAAGCCGAAAGACACAACAACATTGTGGCATCGTTCTTGGTAATGGCAAGATACTGTTTCATACCATTTTCAGATGCATATTCTGAGAGCTCAGTCATGTGCCTCTTCATATGATCTAAGGTGGTATGTCTCATGTCATGTGTATACTTAGCGTAAAGGAACTTGAGTGCATCAGTAACACTGTGGGTCCTGGCACCCATGAAGCAGTTAACCATCAATCTGTCTTTGCTTAACCTGATGAGTAGTGCACTTCCATGTCTGACTATGGCGGTATCTATGACTAAGACATTACCAGATGCACTGTCTTGACCTTGCTGCCTTAAGGGCTTTGGCCTGCCAGCTGAGTGACCCCTTTTATGGTAACTGTGTTTTCTGTAGTGTCTGTGTATGTTGTTTATCTGTTACTGTGATGCTGAGTGTCTTGCATACTAAACCTTTCTCTAGGAGGCATTTGTGGTTTAAGCACAGACTTAAAGTACGTCAGCATGAGAAGGTTTATTTGCTCAGAACTTACAACTTGCTGGGTACACTCTACAATATTTGAAGAGCAGTTGGCCTCCAATAAATGTGTACAAACATCAACAAAAAGTGTCACAACAACTAACAGATATTTGAAGCAGTGGCTACCAACTTGGCTTGGTGTCACAACAACAGCTTAATACAAGTGATTTGGCTCAGGCACCACAACAGCTTAGCTATAATAAGACTCAGATTCTGAATCCCTGGAGTAGACAGCAAATAATAAGTGCAAAAGACAGGAAGCCA
Organism: Protopterus annectens; assembly: GCF_019279795.1. NCBI lineage: Eukaryota > Metazoa > Chordata > Ceratodontiformes > Protopteridae > Protopterus > Protopterus annectens. The sequence goes on from NC_056730.1 coordinate 1,110,289,304, forward strand.
ACCACTACAATAAGTAGTGGTCTCTTGAATACAGAGATTACAAACTGTCTTGGATGCCATAACCGCAGTTTTAATATAATGAACAGTTCACAGCCAGGCTTAGACTTAGACTCAGAATGCCCACAGCTGACAAAAGTAGTGGAAGAGACAATAAACAATACATCTACAGCAGGAAGGAACTCAACCCAGAGTGATACGGCTCTCTGCAAGAGTTCTTAGGTGCATACAACTGTGTTTGCGCATCAACAACTGTCCACAATTGCATTATTTCTTCATTACTAATTCTTTATCCTCTCAACCTTGAATTTCTCACCATTGTGGCAAGTAGTTCTAAATACTATGCAAATAAGTCTAATCACCGAAGCCACCCTTACTGAGTTTCTCATAATACACGCAGGGAGGCTTAAAGTGAGAATTACTTGTTGTAGCTAGCTCTTTGATTTGTTACTGGCACCTTTTTCACTTCTGGCTAATTGAAGTATGTTTTTACATTATAAAGAGTGGGACAACAATTCTAGTGGCAGTAGAAAGGTAGCCTGGCCTACCTCAGTTGGGAAACACACATGGAGACTTAAAGTGAGATCATTTCATTGGCCATAGGGCTTTCTAGTTGGTTTAGCCACTTTTTTCTTTGAGTGTATAAATTCCATGCATTCAACAGTGGCATTTAGCAGTGCCTTGTATACACACAGCCACTTAGAAAGTAAATTTCCCTATAAAACTTCATATGTAACTTTAGTCAGTACTCAGTTGTGCAAAGAGCACAGATGCCAAACTTCAACCATACATAGCCTAATTGCAGTTTCTACCATTACAGCACCCAAGTTAACCTGCTGTACCACACCTTTGTATTTCACCTAAAAATGACCTGACAACATGAATGGGTAATTACGCAATTTCTCAGCTGGCAACTTGGTAGATATGGAGCTTGAGAGTCAATGTAGGAATTGTCTCATGTTCACTAACAATCTACTAATCTTTAGAGAAATGGATATAGTATGTGAGAGATGTAATTGCACAATGTCACTGAAATCAAGACTCTCACACAAAATTGCTCAAAATAACACTCAGGTTGTTGGTAACATAAACATTATACCCACTACACATGGTACTGACCCAACAAATAGATAAACATATGCTGAGGCAGTTAAAGCAATCTTCCTAAACCCCAAAGACCTCCTAGACATTCATTCTACAAAACGAATTCTCAGCAACCCCAAAAGCACTCCACCAAAACAACACTCAACACAATACATACAGCCACACCCTTTGGAGCCTCAACAACAAAGCCCATAAGGCAGGCTAACACATTAGCCAATATTATAATCACTCCATTCTAAGACACTTATATGTCCCACTCACCGGGCTGAATAAGGAGAAAATTACAGTCATTTGTATATCGGGGCCAGGATCCAGCAAATTACCCGTGCACTCAAGTCATCAGGCTACAAGTAACAGTTTGACGTAGTCATAGTCCATGTGAGTGTAAATGACCTGAGATGCACCTCCCTGTACTACATGATGAGAGACATTATGGAGCTCTTGGATTGTGTGCACAGGCTGCTATGTTCCTAGCAGTGAGCAGCATTATATCTTCACCAAGGATGATGCTACTACAATATGAACAAAAGATGATTCAATTCAATATTTAGCTTACATCTGGTGTCATTCCAAGGGGGTATAATATTTCTCAGCATGGAAGGATATAATCAAGAGACCACATTGCTTTGCCAAGGATGGTCTGCACCTGTCCACACTAGACTTTCAGGTAGTGGCTAAATTATTGTCCTTCCCATAGTGTCTTTTTTAGGTAATGCCAAACTGACAAACCTTCTGACCTAGCAAAGTCAACCCACGGGAATCTAAAGGCATTACTGCTAAATAGTACGAGACTAAACAAGAAATTCCATTCCCTCCAGGCTCTCCTAGCACTGCAGAATGTGGACATCTGTGCAGTTACTGAGACATGGTATGAAGTCATGGAGAGTATCCCAAATGTGCAGGGCTACAATGCTTTCTTCACATTCAGGCTAACCACTGCACAAGCATGGACCAATGGTGGAAGTGTCTCAATCTATATCAACAACAAACTCACTTCAAGACTAGTCAAACAGGATGATGTGCTTGACATGTTCAGATTTCCACAGGCAAAGTTCCACATCATATCCTTGCAAGCTATAGGTCATCCTCTGTCCATAGTTCATACTTGGACTTACTGAAGGCCTTCATCATTCAACCCATTACCATATTCATGGATGACTTCAACTACCCCACTATAAATTGGGATCCTTACATGACCCCAGACTTACAAGCCCAGAGGTTTCTGACCATTATAAACACAAACACCTTGGACAAGATAGTTCATCTGCCCAAGCTGATACAAACATGGGAGAATGCTGTACCCCCTTAGAGCAGTGTTGTATTTGGTAAGGTCAGACCTCAAAGCTGTCTCCGTCATAACAAAAGTCAGTTCTGTGATCCCAGCTAACCCTTTAACATTTATAAACTATTGTATAGCAAACTTCCTACTACTAAATTATAACCTTTCAAAATATCAGGCTCCCTAAACCATGAAAACACAACTGCCTATGCATAATTGCTCACAAACCCCCCGTACAATCATGTCAAAAAATGCATAAAGACAGCTGTGCCTACCAGAAATAAGCCCAGAAATACCTAAAAAAACAATCAACCCTGGTGGAATCCAAACATAAACAGGATGTAAAACAAAAGAAAAAAAAACAATCATAGCCAAGATTAGGAAGTGCTATACCCAGCATAATAAAAACATCCTCATCAATCTAAACAAACAATTAAGATGGCAAATTAAGTCTACTAAAGCCAAATCTGAGATAAAGATAGACAACCAGAAGGCTTTCATTAGCTACTTTCAAAACCTCAATGGTAGCACACAGCAGTGTGCAGAACCAATTGTAAATGGTGCCACCAATATGAAACTGGAAGATATAGCAAATTTGCTGGCTAACAAATTCAGCTACAATTTTACCACTCTCTCTCCCTCAGGAAATGCCATCAAACAGAATCCCCAACTATCACTGGGAACAGGTCTTAGATGTTCTCTCTAAGGCCAAAACACTGTTTCAATGGGCCCTGATGACATCCTGGGATGAAATACCTATTGGGACAGCTGGAGTCACTGTCTAATCATAGCCTCCAGACAGGTTTTGTGCCACACCAATAGAGAACTGCAACAGTCATCCCTGTGCACAAGGGTGGGCTATCAATGGACTCCAGGAACTACAGACCCATAAGTCTGACTAATTTTACATGCAAAACCATGGAAAGAATTCTCATGGTAATGATTATTAAGGACATAGAAAACCTTCAAACACTGGATCCAATCCAACTTCATTTCATCAAGGGCAGATCATGCCTACTGATCCTGGTGGACTTCTTCGAGAATGTCACCAAAGCAATGGATGAGGGCAAAACAGTACATTCTGCCTACCTTGACATGGCTAAGGCATTTGACACAACACCTCATTTGGACACTCTAAACAAACACAAGAGTATAGGCATAAACCCCTGTGTTACATGCCGGATAGCCATGTATGCCTGCCGATGCCCACCCTCACACTTTACCTCCTTTCTCAAGGAGGACATGGCCAGTTAGTCCCAGGCAAATTTTAAAGTATCCATCCAGTCGTCCAGGTTTTGTTTGAAAGAATCTTACGTTTAACCTTCAGAAGAAGTTTATTCCAGAGAAGGGGGGCACTCTGTAATGACTTTATCTCTGCATCACATCTATTTATCTCGTGATGAAGGTAGAGGTCTCCAGTTCTAATATTAACTGTGCAGTAGGCTTACTGAGATACTGGAGATGAGGGGACCATTGGATCTCTAGTTTAGTGGTAAACAAGACACAGATCACTCTTTAGGAGTCTGTAAGACACAGAGTACATGGAAAGAGCTTCCAGCCTCTCCTGGCAACCAAGGTTCTTAGGACCAGAGATCTTTTTGCTTTGGAACCCCTGGGGGGGGTTGAATTCACTGATATGTCAAATAAGATACAGCTAAAAGGAAGAATTTTGTTTTATAATGGGCGTGATTACTGCTGAATACAGGGAAACAATAATATCTTTGGATGTAGATGAAATACCCTTGGCTATTAGTTATGCTAAGTTGAAGGACTTCCAGATTGCAGTTGTCACATGATGACCAAATGAGTAGGAACTATCAATCCATTTCCAGGTCCTGGACCACCTTTTCCTGCAGTAAGGGAGTGTTATCTATAATGTATGCAGTAGGGAATTACTGTTTTCCAAAAGTAACAATACTGTACTTTTTAGTGGCTCCTTATTGAAGTGTCAACACTTGTAATGCTGGGTGCTGAAAATCAAAAAAAAAAAAGAAGTACTAAAAACCCAGAGAACAGTGAAATTCAAAAATTACTCTTCTCCTTAAAGCTTCTTTTTGCGGGGGGGGGGGGGGGGGCAACTTATATATACTAACTCCAAGACTTCCATATCTTGGAGAAAAGGGAATATTCTGAATATTCTGAGAAATGGTGTCTCAGACATCTGATCTTTTGGACATTAAGTCTCCATATTTCAGGACTCAATGTCACTCTAGTGGGTCATGACATTTCAAACAGTTATTCTTTTTAGCATTTAATATAAGCCCATTACCTCTACACCAAACTGGGAAAAGCCGAAAGAAGTAGACCTCTACACCAAGGTATTAACTAGTACAAGCTCTTCCTACAGGGTAGAAATATTTAAGAGAGGGTTCACAATTACACCCAGTTTACAGTTGCCCTCAAATTTGGTTAACCAGTGGTCCAAGCTATCATTTTTGAAATCAGAGAAGTAAATGCTGGACATGCAAGAACTTAGTAAAGACCCCTGGGTGGATCCACTTGTTCCCTTAGCACTACTTGAAGAAGCACCTCTCACATGAACTATGTTAGTTTGGTCTTTCAGCTGAATGGCTATCCATCTTACCACATAAGGGTCTATTTTTAAGGCAGACAGTTTCCTTACAATTCTTGCATTTATTATGGCACTGAATGCTTTGTCCAGATTGAGATAAGCTCTATGAACAGCATGATTATTGTTATCAGCTTCCATGATCCGCTTGAAGAAGTTAAAAAGATTTAAGAGACACAAACTACCCTTGATGAAACTAAGCTGTTGTGGGTCAAGATTAGTGAGATTCTAGATATCATAATTAATGAGAGTTGACATGATATACTCCATAGCTTTACATATCAGACTTGTAAGCCTGACTGGTCTCTAATTTCCAGGGTTTGCAGTAGGCCACCCCTTTGGTACACTATCACCAGAGCAGTGTGCCAGGATTCAAAGCATAGTCTGTGGTTAAGCTTAGGTTAAATAATTTAAGGAGAGGTTTGGTGAGTGCAAATTTGGTGCTGTTTATTAAGCACCCAGGTATTTTACTAGGATCCATGGAGGAAGTGGTTTTGATCACTGATGGCTCATTAAGATCATGTTTATTTATTTATTTATGTATTCCAGTTTGATTACCGGGGAAGTCCACTGGGTCAACATGGCCCATTTTTAGTGGAGGCCCGGGGAGAAAAGCTCTGAAAATGCATAAAAAATATTACATACAGGATTTCAACACAATCACGAATTTAGAAAGCATTAAACAGTTTGCAGAATACGATTTCAAGGAATACAGGACAGTAAGAGAGTACAATTCATACTGAAATTGATTAAAATTTAGTTTTTTTACATTAAGTTATGGTTATTACATTTGCATTAGTATAGCAGTAATTCTTAGAGATTCCTAAGATGTAGTTAAGGTTGTAGGAAGGAGAAATAGTGGTGGTGCTTTGAGCAAAAGTATTAGAGATAGAAATTAGAGCTCAATATTTACAATATTTACATGTTTTGTTGAGCAGGTATAGTTATGGGAGTAGAAGGATTGTCTAGTATTTACAAGTTTTGTTGAGCAAGTATAGCTGTAGGAGTAGAAGGATTAGGTAGTATTTATCAGTTTTGGTGAGCAAATCTAGGTCTAGGGGTAGAAGTAGTAGACGTAGTTAAGTAGAGGGATAAAGCTGCGGGAGATTGCAGGGAGAGATTGATATAGTTGTAGGAATATGTCTATAGGAGGAGGATAGGGCAAATGTGTCAGAATGAGGAGACTCTTATACTAGAAGTGGTCCCAGATTAAATAGGAAGGAGGCAGGGGCAGTAGTAGACTGGTGTTTGAAAAGTAGGTCCTTGAAATTTTCAGTGTTTGGGGTGGTTCTTAATGGGGAAGGGAGGGAGTTCCATTTGTTGCCAAGGGCATAGGAGAGGGGCAGCTGGTTGGCAGGATGTTTAGGTCTGTGGATAGAAATTAAGTTCTGATGTTTAGATCTAAGGGCTCTGTTGGGAATATAAGGTGGAAGGATATTAGTTAGAGTGGGGCATTTAGTAGGATAAAATATGAGTGAGTGAGTGTGCTATGGAGAGTTGTAGGTAATCTAAGCGGTTTGGTAGTTCTAGCCAGTTCAGGGATTGTAGGGAGAGGCAGTGATGAGTGGAGTTTTTGGATTTAGAGGCAAATTTAGTGATTTTATTGTAGCAGCTTTCTAGTTTAGAGGTGGTAGAGGAAGACAGGTTGGTTAGGAGAGGTGCACCATATAGTAAGGAAGGAAGGATGGAAGTAGAGGCCAGAGTGTGCCTTGTTGTGTTAGAGAGAAAGTGGTTGTTCCTATACAACATACCTAGCTTTTGTTTTTTTTTTTTATGTTTTGTTGTACATGTATATCGAACTTTAGTTGTTCATCAACAATTATGCCGAGAAGTTTAGCGGAAAGGATGACTTCTATAGGTGTGTTTGTTTGGCTGAGGATTTTGAAGTCACTTTTATTGAAGGAGTAGTTCTTAGAGGGTGATAATAGAAGAATTTGGGATTTGCTAGCATCAAGAGAGAGGTGGTTTTGGTGCATCCAGTTTTCAGTTTTGGAGAAGGCAGTTTGGGTTTTAGACAGCAGTTCAGGGAGGTTTGAGGCAGAGAAGATTAGGGTAGAGTCATCTGCATATTGAATGATTTTGGTGTCAGGAATAGCAGTGTGGAAGTTATTGATGAAGATGTTAAATAGCATAGGACCGAGGATGGATCCTTGTGGGACACCAGTGGGGGTGGGTAAGAAGGAAGAGATGGTGTTTTTCCATTTGACAGCCTGAGATCTGTCTGATAGGTAGCTGGAGAACCAGGAAAGAGTTTTTGGTGAGATGTGAAGGTTAGAGAGATGGTAAAGAAGATAGTTGTGGGAGATAGTGTCAAAAGCCTTGGACAGATCGAGTAGAACAGTAGATACTAGCTATCCTGAGTCTCTGGCTTTATTAATGGTATCTAAGAAAGAGATTAGGGCCATGTTGGTGCTGTGACAAGGGTGGAAGCCATGCTGGGTGGGTGTGAGGAGGTTATTTTGGGTGAGGAATGGCATAAGTTGGAGGTGGATGCATTTTTCAAGGATTTTAGAGATAGGGGAGAGTAAAGCAATAGGGCAGAAGTTTGAGATGCAAGTATTTTTTCCTCCTTTGTGGAGAGGGAGGATGAAGGTGGAGCGCCAGAGTTTGGGGATGTAGGATTCTTTTATTGATCTGTTTATAATGATACTGATTGGGAGAGCGATTCCATCTGCGGCAAGTTTTAGATAGGATGAGGGGATGTTGTTGGGTGCATTAGAGCATGGTTTGAGTTTGGATAGGAGTTTTTTTATGAGAGTTGTAGAGACAGGTTTGAGCTCGAATAGAGGAGGATGGTTGTTTGGTGGGATTGGCTGGGGAGGGTGAGGATTAGCTGGGTTATTGTTAGGAAAGGATTTAGTGAGGGCAGAAATGGTTTCGATGAAGAAAGAATTAAATTCAGAGCCTAGTTTAAGGTCAGTTTTGCTAGGGTTGGGGGCAGGGATTAGATTTGAGCCTGGATGGAGAAGTGAGTTTATAGACTTCCAGAAGTGTTTAGGATTATTACTGTTGTTAGACTGGAGCTTAGTGTAGTAGATTTTTTTGTTTTTATTGATTAGCTGTTTAGCAAGGTTGCAGAGCTGTTTGTATTGAAGTAATGTGTTGGGCAGGTTATTTTTTGGTGAAGTTTCCATAGTTTGTCCCTTTGGTGCATAATTTGCTTGGTCTCTTTGGTAAGCCAAGGAGCTGAATTATATTTGATCCTTTTATTTCTTGGGGGAGCTATGGAGTTTAAAGTATCAAGGAAGACAGTGTTGAAATGGTCTATAGCTTTATCAAAGGGTAGGGAGTTTAGCATGTGCTAGCTCATTTGTTTGAATAAATTAGAGAAGGTAATGGGGTTGAAGTTGCTAAGGTTGCGAGTTTGGATAAATTGATGCTGCTAAGGGGAAGAGGTAGTAGAGCGATGGATAAAGGCAGGGAGATGGTCACTAATGGTATCAGGAATAGTGCCATAGTTGGTTATTCTGTTAGGGTTAGAGACAAGAATCCAGTCTAAAGTGGATCCTCAGGGATTATTTTTGTTAGGTTGGGTGATAGTGAGGATAGTCTGAGTGAAATTATAGAGATTGATGGATAGGAGGGGGAGGGGCAGTTGAGTTTGTTCCAATCAATATTTACATCTCCTAAGATGTAAGTTTCATAGTTGATTTTTGTGGAAGCACATAGGAGAATTTCTTCTAGTATTGGTATATTATTTTCAGGGGAGATATAGAGGGCAATGAAGCAGATATTTTTGTGCCTGTTTAATTTTAGTAGTCCAGCGGTTAGTTCAGTGTTCTGGAATTGTGGGATTGGAATTTGGAGCGGTATTAAGGTGAGAAGATTGGAATATACTAGGGCAGAGCCACCACCTTTTTTATTAATTCTGTCATTTCTGAGAATGTGAAAACCTTGGGGCAGGATTTCTGAATCAGAGATGGAAGGTTTGAGCCAGGTTTCAGATATAGCTAGGATATCAGGTTGGTTATGGCTTAGCCAGGAGTGAAATAGGTGAGATTTATTACTAAGATGCTAATTGTAAAGATCCTTAGGGTATTATGTGGGGTGGAAAGGGTTGTGGGATTATTGGAGCTGTTACATGTAATGGGGCCAGGATTAGGGTGGATATCACCTGCTAGCATTAGCAGGAAGAGGGAGACATCCTTTTGGCATTTAGGTTTGTAAGGTGTAGGTTTGGGAAGGTTATAAATTAGAGTAGGAGAAATTATCTTGGCTTTAGAGGAGAAGATTTTAGGATGGAATAGGAGCAGAGGATTTGTTTGAATGAGGGAAGGTGAGATAGAGTGGAAATGAAATGCAGAATGAGGGTAGGGGAGAGTTTGTAATTGATAATAGGAGATATAAGGGATTCTGGGAAGATTGGTGTCTAAATAAAGATTTCATGAAAGAAGGTTATGATGAACTTTTTTGCTAACATATTTGCAATGCCATTTGGTAGGGTGGTGTGCCTCATTAAAGAAAATTTCAGAACATCGAGTGTCATTTCTTAGTCTTCTAATTTAGTTAAAGAACGACTTACAGTTATCCTTCATTTCAGAAGCTAATATCTGCTCATGGGTTTCTTTACTGCTCTTAATTGTACTTATCAGTTTCTTGGTAATAATTTTTTATACTATGCTCATTCTGTGAAGTTTTAGCCTCAGTGTAAAGTTTAAGGATGTTTTTCTCTTCTTATAACATGTATTTATGTCAGCTGACAACCAGGACAATTTGTTTTTAAATTTACCATTGTATTTGGCTCTAGCAGGGACTGCCAGATGCATGTGACTTACGGGGCATAAAACTCCTAAGTGAATTTGGCTGCTGTGCCAGAGTCAGCAGGGGTGATGTCAATGTTTTTTGAAATTCTATGATATAATTGTGTAAGGGGTACTGTCCTGAGTTCCCTAAATCTAGAGGCATGGTTACAAGGGGTGTGGTGGTTTGGAGACGACATGCTATGAATTTATGGTCCAACTTAACTGGTGAAGGAGAGACCAGGGATTAAACTGTAGAGAAAATGTTTGTGAGGACCAGATTAAAAATATTTTGGCCTCTAGTGGGTTCACTAACCATGTGATTCAGGAAATTCCTGTTTATCAAATCCAAAATTCTCTGGGCATACTCTATGTTAGAGGTATAGGTGCTTCAGTCTATGACAGGGTAACTGAAGTCACTTAGGAATATGGAGTTGTTGCTTATAGAAATTTCATCTAAAATTTCCAAGTATCTAACACAATCACATAAGGACTTGGAGAGGGTTGTATAGCATACTATAAGTTGGAAGTTTGTTTTGTCCATGATAAACTGAAGTTTTGGGAGCTCAATTTGTGGATCCCAGGGTATCGATCTAAATGAGATGTGGTCACTAGACAAATATGAAAACACTACTACAGTTTCAATTAGGCATGGAGACATAGCAGGCACAAAATTCAGGTGTAGGAGTGTTTAGTTTACATTTGAGCCAAATGTCTGTAACTACACATACATGGACATGTTTAACATGCAAAAGCACCTAAAGATCATTTTTTGAGAATCTTGTCATTGAAAGCAGCACCTTAATGTAGTCCAATTTAGGTTTGGATGAATTTGCTACACGAAGTGCAATGCAGTGTCAGTAATCTACCTCCCCTGGTGTAGGAATAGCATGCAAAGGTGAGAATGCCATCTGTTATACCACTGACACTGTTGCTTAATCCAGTAACATTTCATACTTTAAAACTCATTCCACATCCACAGCAACTTGCCCCTTCTTTTCCCCTCTCATTCTCACTGGGGGTATCCAGGTCTCTAATAGTGTGGTCTATTTTAAGAGGAATTCCAGTGATATGATAAAAGGAAAAGATAAGGGTCTTAAAGGTAAGTGTGCTATACTTGTTTCAGATTTAGAATGATTCCATTATTAGTGCAACAGATGCAGGTCTTATCTTGGCCTTCATAGGGTGAAATGACAATAGCACACCTTTTAAACTCAATAAGAAGCAAACACTTCTTAGCACAGGTTTATAGGTTCATAGTTTTTTTAAATTACAGCATAATTATATACATACCAAAGTCACTATCCATAACTTCAAAACCAATGAACAGTTATATCAGGAATATCAAAACAGACATAGTAATATAGAAATTAAAGAAAACAGCTTTGTCAGCAATGTACTTCCATAAAAAACTTTTCTATTATGATCAATCTGATAATTAAGTACAGGAAAAAGGAATGCAGTCTTGGGTATATCTAACCAGTATGTGTTAAATACTAGAGTACAAGTCGTTAAAACTGACAACAGTGTTTTACAAATTTATATGATAACCAATTAAATCTCTTTTGTATCATACTGTAAAATAAAACAGAATTAACACATATCAGTGGGCATTCATTTTTTGAGCGTGACACCTCTAAGATGTTTCATTTTTGTGAGTGATTCCCCCCTTTCCTATTCAGGAACTGACTACCATGTAGGGGGAGTACAGAGAGATATAGATAAAGATACATCATACAGAGTTGCATTCATTTTTATCCCAATTTTTGTGGGACCATGCTGAGAATTTATAGGCATAGTGTAAGAAGGATTTATGCCAAGAAGATGGCAGAGATTTCCATTGTCTAAATAAATAACCAATGAAGAATTCATATCTTCATTGTGCAAGAAAAATGTGTAGGCTCTGATTTGACTCCTAATAGCCAAAATTATTTTCTTTCTAATGGAGGGATGTGGTATCTAACAGACCAGGTAATAGCATCATATAGTTTGGTCCATTTAGAAGAGACTTGAAGGTACATTCAGATCATATGATAGTAGTCAACTTCCAAACCTCCACAGTTGCCATATGTTTGATTGGACAACCCTTATTAAACACTTTAGTTTGGAGTTGCTGCCACCAGTAGCATAGCTAGGGTGGGACGAGGGAGGAACTGCCCCAGGCACAAAGTTTTGGGGGATGCAATGAGCTCATCCTAATATCTCTTTAATGCATTAGCAGTTTTTAAAAGCTGATGTTTCATCTGTGGTCAAACCGGAGTGCTGTATTACTCCATGTGTGGTCTAAACTGTAGCAACTGCTTGCTACAGTTTTAAAAGTAAGAAAAAATATATTTTCTTATTTTTTAACTAGAATTTGAGCTCTGTAATGCTCTGTGCAGGAAGGGTATAAACTGTAGCAAGCAAAAATATATTTTTTTAAACCAAAACATCTGTGCCATAGTGTTCTGTGCAGGTAGGGTATAAACTGTAGCACCTGTTTGCTTCATTTCTAGCAAGCAGTTTGCTAGAGTTTAAAAAAATATTTAAGCTAAAACATGAGCACTGTAGCACTCTGTGTAGACAGGGTATAAACTGCAGCAAACAGTTTGTTACAGTTTAAAAGAATAATTTATTTTTTTTATTAAAACATGTTGAAGGAGGGTTTGGAACAGGACACAGAAACAGGAACTGAATGATTGGCTGGGGCATGAGAAGTGGGTGTAGTGTATCTGGCCACCTAGCTGGTGTGCCAGTAGAAGGAATGGCCATTTTTTTTCTCTTCAGTGGAAGAGCGAGGTGGGGGGTGGGGGGCATAGATCTAACTGTAATAAGCTGATCACATACAATGTATACTTGTGGAAAGTAGGTTCACAATTTTATACTACATTTAAGGCTAGAAAGTATTTGAGAAGCTTTGCCACATCACCCTTGTAAAGATAAAAATAGCATAATTCCCTCTGCATCAGAGATCATTAGCATGAATTTCAAGAATTTATAGTTACCCATCCAGTCATCAAGATTTGTTTTAAAAGTTTTTAGGAAGGTAGTCTCCTTGTTGTAAAGAAGGAGTCTATTCCAAAGCTGGAGGAATGCATTGGGTAAGAAACCTATCATGCCAGCAAGCATTGCTGATCTTACAGTAGAGATCTGTGTCCTTAGATTGCATATTAGTTAAGCTGATGGCTCTATGAAGGTGAACATGTAAGGGGTCTTTCATAACACAAAGTGCTAGGCAAGGATTGGAGCTTGTAAGAGACTGAGTAGAGAAATAAGTATTTTAGTGTTTTGGAGTAGCTTAAGTGGCTTAATTAAACTACAGATTGTTCTTGTTAGAAATGCTTAGCGCCTTCCATGTTGTACATGATGGTTAGTGCAGGGCATTCCAAAGGAGAACTGTATTCAATAATGGGTGTGATGAGTTTAGGAGTAAAAGAGAACATGGACATCCATGGAGCTAGAAGAGGTGCCATGACAGATAAGCAGTCATACGGTATTATCACTATTCTCCTATATACTACTAATATCTCCCCACCGGTCCGATGTAATTTTATAACTTACTTTATTATATCTCTTGAACTCTTTGCAAACCTATACAATGTTAAAATCTCCCTTCTTACTTAATCTTATAACTTAATCAAATACGTATCTTGAATTCCTTGCAAACTTTATTTGCTGAAATGTAACAACACTCAACTTCTTTACAACAATGTTTTCCCTTCTTCAGTATCAATCCATTTACTTCCTGCAAGATTTCAGAGCTACAAGCACTGCAGAGACTTACAAATTGTTGATGCAAATACTTTACTGTATATACCCGCCTTATAACTGTATGTGTTTTTATGAGAAATGTAACTTTTGTTTTCCTGAGAACTGTCTGAAATTCATTTGTTAATATAATTGTACTGTGATGAAGCTTTTCTCCTTGGGCCTCTGCTGAAAATGGGGTCTGCCCAGTCAGACTATCATGGTCAACAAAGAAAAAAAAATAATAATAAATTGTGTGAGACAGAGGGACTTCCTGACCAGAACTCAGACATGATGGTTGAACAAGAGCTTATTGTCAGTGAGGTTACCCAGGTCTCTAAAGATGGGATCAATTTTAAGAGCAATGCCCGAGATACTATAAGAGGAATGGAGAATGGTCTGGCCAAAGGCAACTGTGCTATACTTCTCAGCATTTAGGGTAAACCCATGATTAGTACACCACATTTAGATCTGATCTAGATCTTGTTGGAGAGTTTGGATATTATGGGGTGAGTTGACAATGGTGCCCAATTTAGAATCATCTGCAGACTTGATTATTCATAGAAAATGGGCTCCCAATATTACCTTTGAGAAGTAAATGCCAGGTGGGGGGAACCCAAAAATGAATCATGTGAGATACCTCTAGTAGCATTTCTATGGGTAGAGGAGATACTTTCTACATGGACTACATGAGTTAGGTCTGTAAGACAGATAATATCCAGCAAACAACATAAGAGGTCATGTTGAGAAGAGACAGTTTGCATATAATGCCTGCATGGGGAATGGTGTCAAGGCCTCTAGCAAGGTTGATGAAGGGAGTATGGAAACTCTAACCCTTGTCTAAACCTTCTGAGGCCTTTGCAAAACTTCAAGCAGGTTGAGTACACATGATCTGTCTAAACAAGTGCAAATTTTGATCAGGTTCAAGGGTCTGTAAGACACCTACACCTTTTTTAATTACTTAGTGATGAATTATTCCATAGCTTTACAGATAATACTAGTGAGACTGATCTGAGGAGTCTTTTAGTCATGAGGGCTGTTGTGCTTGTGGTTTTAGGTTCACAGCCTGTGGAGAGGCTAATGTTAAATTAAATTTGGGAGAGCTTGGGCTATGTGACATTTAATACTTGCAAGCAGGCAGCCCAAAATATTGTCATGACTCATGAAACTAGTGTTATTAGTTTTGGAAAAAGCAGAAGTCCTTACTCAGCAGTGTTATTGTGTGGAATAATTAGCAGGGATATTATCAGGGAACTAGGGTGCAAGGGTGGACTGAACTTAGAACTAAACAAAATTTATCAATAAGGATATTAACTATAGTCTCCGAGATGGAGTGGGGCATGCCATTGCAAGTAAGTTTGTAGCAGAACTTGACTCTGCTTATGAGTTTTGTAATGTAGCTAAAAAAGGCCTTGGGGTTGTAGTTAGAAATGGAAGCAAATCTACATTCATATCTGGCTTTGAACTGTCTAATTATATGCCCGAAGGTCTTGCTAACTACTTTTAATTTGCTTTTTTAGCATGGAGGAGGGAATTTTTACAGAGTCATGAGCTTTTTCATTGCTGTATATAGTTGATTTATGTGAGTGTTCTACAAGTTCATTTTTGAATGTGTTACTGTTGTGGTGGCAGATGGTAATAGCCTCTTTAGTACACCATTAAGGAGCATTACCCTGAGGAGTATGTTGAGGCAAGCGTAGCATCATAAAACTGGATTGTCTGGCAGAATATGCCAGTTGGGCTTCTCCAGGATATCTGTAAGTAGTGACAAGTTGACTTTAAAATAGTCATCAAGTACTGTGTGTTTTATAGGTGTGGGAGGGGGCTGCATTAAGGATGAATGTAACAGCTAGCATACCAGAGTTTACAAGGGGGTAAGGGCAAGGGTAGGACAAGGAGGAGGACCAGTCTGTAAGGACAAGTTCATGGAGGTTAACACCCCTGGCTGGAGTGCAAACAATTTGCACTAGGAAGCTGGTATTCCCAAAGTCAAGGAATCTCTCACCATATTTATTGCATACATTTGCCAGTTGATAGAGGGGTAAATAAAGTCTCACTTAAAACGGTAATAACCTTGATAGGTAACTTGTCAAAAAGATTCAGGTAATCTGTATGTTCTGTAAGGATATGGAATGGGACCTATTGTTAGTAATGATGCAGTAAACGGTTTTGTTGAAATGCACTATTTTCTATGTTGGTATCATGTAAAATTTGTTATGTGGCAGTGGGGTGCGTGATAGATATTGATATGCACCCATGTTTTCCAGTGGTCTTGACAGTGTGGTAGTTGCAACAGCCTGGCAAGGAGGGGTGCTGTTATTGATCTGAAACCAAGTCTCAGTAATAATTCAAATAACAGATATCTTCAATGGTAGGGTAAACCTAAAGCTATGAAATGCTGTTTTATTTTATTTTAATGTTTGTTGACTGGGAATGTCCAACTGAGCCTTAGCCCATTTTCAGTGGAGGCCTGGGGGGAAAGCCCCATACAGAAATGTAAGAAGACAATAATAGTTATATGAAGGTTAAAATACATAACACATATTCAATTTATATGACTTAGTAATTAATAAAGAAACAGTTTGTTTGCAGTTAAAACAGGGAAACATTTGACATACAGTAGATCAGTGGGTGCAGGTTAAAATGCAGAGGAAATATACAGTTTGTATGATTGAGTAAATGACAGAGAATGGTTTGATATTGAGTACAAACATTTGTGGATCATAAGTGAGTGAGAAAGATACTAATATTAATCTGTGCTGAACATAACTATTTTAAGTGGGTGACAATCAGACGGTCAGAAGGTTGAAGTGGGTTTGGTCGAATCCACTTCAGTCGAGGTCAGGTGGCCGAACAGCAACAATGTCGAACCCAACATTGTCGAAGTACGAATCTCGCCCCCATCTCAACTCATGTTAAAGCCCGTTCCGAGGTTTACGGCAAGTCATATTTTGACAATGTAAGAATTTGACATTGTTGGTTTCGCGGAAGTAGGTCGATGATCCCATCATTCGATGGGGTCAGGTTCAACCTTCTGATGGTAAACCATTTTAAGTAGTGAACAGGATAGAGAGAAAATTAAAACCAGAGTAGAAGAGGGTAGTCAATATGCAGAAAAGAGAGGACACAAGTAGAATAGAGAAAAGAGAGGACAGGGGTTAGTAAATGGAAGAAGGGAGAGAGTGTTAGTTCTTTGACATGAGCAGATCTATGAGTTGTTTAAGCTTATATCACTGACTAGAGTAATGTTGGTATTTTTCAAACTGGAACTTGTTATCTGGATAATGGTGGCACAGAGGTACAGTGAGTGTCATTGCTACCTCACACAAAAGGTTATCTGGTTTGATTCTCAGCTAGGGTGCTTTCTGTGCAGAGTTTACATATCTTCTCTGTGTTTGTGTTGTTTTTCTCCATATACACCAGTTTCTTACGCCTCCCAAAGAAATAAGGTAAGCAGATCAGTGACTCTAAATTGCCCTTAATTGTGAATGTTGTGTGTATACGATATGAAAGAAAGGCCTGACAATCTGCTTCCATTCCCAATTTGCCTAGTAAACTATGTGGATGGCATAACTTTTCATTGGGTTGCTGTAGGAGTTAGATGCTACTAGTAAGCCTGGGTAGATGGATGTGGATATCCTCATGGAATAAAGCTTATCTATAAAGCACACTATGGTAGAAGCAAAGGTTATAACTAGTATGTAAAAACCATAAGCTAAGCGGTGCAGGCCATCCCTGGCAATGCAAGAGGGTCTGTGATCACCTAGCCCAGTGCACAAACACACACATCAGATCCCTCTAGAATGATGTCAGTTAACAAACTAATTATTATAGCCAGTTATTCAGTTATTTTATCTTTGAATTTAGCAAGCATTATTGGAGAAGGAATAAAACTGTTCAACACTAATGGTCTACCCTCCTTATGCACTTGGATGATGAGATCAGGTGTATCTCATTGCATTTCCATGAGGGATAGACCACCTGAGGTCCCCTTCAATGTCCCCAGTTATGACACAAAGGTGCAACTGACAGTAATGCTGTCCTTATCCAGTCTCGTATGTACTATGTAATTATGACTTACAATGGAACCACCTTTTACTGAGACATTAAGATTAGAAGCAGGCCTGTTTGATCTTAGGGGTTCAGGCTTGTAGTCCTGGTGATTCCCTGTAGTAATATGTCAGAGTACAGATATAGTGGTGTTTCTAGATGGCTGAGGCCTTCTACATGAGTGCCTGTTAGGATTAAGCAAAGAATTTTGACTACCTTAGCAAAGGCAGGCAGAATGATGTCAGCCAGCTAACCGATGGTAGTGGCATAGAGAAACATACCCACAGACCAAGTATATGCATCTCACACAGGCAAAGTTGGAAGAATCTATTGAGTTATCAGTAAACGTGAGGCAGTTTCTACACTCCTGCAGAATCCCTTGTGACAACAGATTGTTGAGGCAAAAGTAAAGATTAGCCCACATCTTTATGGTGATAGGCATTTGGTAAAAATTAGGGTCCTAATAAGTTTAGGGGTTGGTGCAAGTAGGTTGAGTTTACAACGCTAGTCATATAACTATAGGAAGCCCAGGGTTTGTTAATTGTAGAGTATTAACTGAGAAGAAATACGAGGTTTAAAGATAAGTGCCAGTGGTAGGATTAGTTAGACATTAAAGGTAAGAGTTAAGGTTGGTGGTTGTGATTTCTTGTGGAAGGGGATATGTTAGAGGTGTTACAAATAATAGTGGTAGAGCTTTGTTTGTAAGGTATAGGAATGAAAATATGGGACAGATCTAGAAAATAACTAGATAAGTATGAGAAAGTTGGTTTGTAAGATAGGGTAGTGAAAAGATGGGACAGATTAAGGTAATAACCAGATAAGTATGATAGAGTAGCTAATACAAAATACAGACTATCACCAAGAATGACATTGAAATATATGCACATAATAATAATAATAATAATAATAATAATAATAATAATAATAATAATAATAATAATAATACAATCCTGTGCAACAAATAATACAGTCCTGTACAACAACAACAATAATAATAATAATAATAATAATAATAATAATAATAATAATAATAATAATAATAATAATAATACAGTCCTGTGTAATAATAATAATAATAACAATAATAATAATAATATTAATAACTTGAGAGAGGAGAATTAACTGCAAAAAAAAGTGTTTGGAAAGCCAAATCTGAGAGGGAAAAGTCTATTATTTGACAAGCCTGCAAGCAACAATAGTCTGAGAACAAGAACAGAACAAAATGGTAACAGAAGCTATAGCTTATCCTGTCAGTATCCTAATCAATAGATCTATACTTGAATCCTATGTTCCATTCATTTGGAAAAAAATCATATATCATCCCAATTCACAAAGGAGGAAACTCAATAGACATATCTAATTTCCAACCCATCACAACTTTGCCCCTTCTCTCAAAAATTTTAGAAAAACGCATCCATAAGCAAATTCTCCACTTTCTCCTTCAAGAACAGCTCCTAACCAGTACACTGCATGGGAATCCCCCAGCCCACAGCACAACTACTGCTCCACTGCATTCCATGGGAAATATACACATATGCAAGGATTCTGGCAAACTTGTCTCTTCCCTGTTCCTTGATCCATTTAAAAAGCATTAGATACTGTTTCTCACAGTAAGCTCCTGCAACAGCTTTCCAATCTTTGTCTATCACCTCCATCACTTCACTGGTTTAAAAGCTATCTATCTATCTATCAGACTACAGTCTGTAAAATGGCGACATACTTTATCTCCCTACCTGCCCATGAACACTGGTGTACCCAAAGGCTTAATTCTAGGGCCACTTCTTTTTAACATCTCTGTTTATGACATTCACACATTCTTTTTACAGTCATCCCTCATACAATATGCGGATGGTTCCGCAATAATATGTTCATCCAATAACTCAACACATCTTCTTCAAATTATTCAAGAAGCATTCACCACTGTAGAAAACTGGCTCCGTAATGCCCAATTATTGCTCAGTTCCAAAAAGATTAGGCTACATCTATTCTTCCCCAAAGCACACTTAAAAGAGAGAGGTAGTTTTAAAATTTTCTTACAAAGTAATACAGAGATAGAAGTAGTCTCCCATACAAAATTACTTGGAGTTACAATTGATGACAACCTCAAGTTTAAACTCCATGTTCAAAACAATATAAAAAAAATCACCAAAAACTTGGACTACTTTGTAGGCATAAAAACTTCCTAAACAAATCCATAAAAGCCACCACTGCTCCTACTTAGGATCATAGGATCATAGGAGGTTACTAGGCTAATGTCCCTGGGGCCCTTACAAGCCTAGCAAAGTGTTTATCCCTAAAAAAGAAACCGCAGTCAGCACCTGACACCCCTGTCAATGAGGGACAAAGGTGGAACCCCTGGGACAAATTTGTGGTTTCCCATCCACTCATATAGGATCATAGGATCCTACCCTCACTTTTATATGGTGTCCCTATCCTTACCAACATTCAGGTTTCAGTTAATGCTAACCTTGAAGCTTGTTACAACAGTTCCCTGCCAATGAACAATACCATACACATCATTGCTCAGCCCTAAAAGCATTTAACTGACTCAAACTACCTTAAAACCGCCTTTGTACAAACTGTTAACTTCCATGTTATCATTCACAAGCCTGATATCTGTCCTGCATTAAGCTCTATTTTCACTACATACCACCAAATCAGACCTTTCCTTTCATATGACAAACAGTTCCTTGCCATCTATAAACCATGAAAATCAGTGGCCAAAAATTGAAAATCCATTCCTAGGACTATTAGATCTTTATCCAACCTTCCTACCTTTAAATACTTCCTACTAAAGCACCAGTCAGCATCTTGGCTCTGTGCTTGCTCTACTCCAGCCTGAACATATTCCCTACATCCTTCACGTCTCCACTCCTGCTCAAAAAATGGAATTTATTTCCTCAGTCTATTATATATCCACCCAACCTTCCTACTCCCGGTTGATGATATCCTCCACATTACTCCACCCTAAAATTTCATCTTATACCCCACCCATCCTAGCCAGTCATAAATATTACTACATGTCAAAAAAAGTCTCTCCCCCTCTCTCTCTCTACATATATATATATATATATATATATATATATATATATATATATATATATATATATATATATATACTTGTATTTATATTTATATTTATATTTATATAAACTCCATTCAGTACACTATTTGGATTGTAACTCCTATTTTTTCCTTTATGTGTAGATCATTAGGCTGGATTCCATAAAGTTAGTGGAAGCTATTTGTGGACAGTGCAGTACACTGAATAAAGGCATCAGTGTACCTGCTGCAGACATGATTTCAGAAGACATGCTGAAGGCAGTCCAATTACTTAGCTGTTCATTGGAGGATAATTACAGATTCCATGCATGCCTATTTGATTCTAAACACATTGTGTGCACACAATGCAACTTAAATGCGACAAAATGCCACACTGACTCTGTTTCTGTAATCCTCGGCATTTGTCTTATAGACCCAAAGGAGTAAAAGCTAATACTACTGAGTTTGCCAAATTCCGTAGCAAAAGAACAAAAAAAAATGCATAATAATGCAACCTGCTGTTAATGAAATGCAACAGGCTGCAGTGATACAAGCCATAAATGAGGCTGTGCATCCTAGAAGGCAGCCAGCTAGAGTAAAAGCAAGGCTGCAACTAAACCAGTTGTCAGACCAGCAAATAATTGACAGGTACCACCTAGGCAGACAACTTGTGTAGGCTGTCTGCAACACATGTACACCACACATGTGTGTGCAGACCCTGTAAGGAAATCCCATCCTCCCTGAAACCAAAGTGTGTCTCAGCCTGGGTGCACTTGCATCTGGGACATTACAGAGACACATGGGGATGCTGTAGGATTGTCACAGACAGTTGGCAGTCGTATCCTGGAAAAATTCCTAGAAATAATGTGGAGCAAGGTGGATGACTACATACACTTTCCTTCTACCCCCATGCAGTGTAAAACTGTAATGCACCAGTTCTATAACACTGCAGACTTCCCACACATACTCAGTGCAATAGATTGCACACACATACCTATCAAGACACCAGTACATCCTGAAGCCAACCGATACATAAACAGAGAGGGCTGTCTATCTATCAGCTAGAAGGCTGTGTGTGCAGCAGATGACAGCATAACAAACATCATGGCAACTCACCCTGGAAGTGTCCATGATTCTGCCATATGGAGGGAAACTAGACTCAGGGCAGCATTCCAGCAAGGTAAAATACCTGAGGGACTACAACTAGGTAAGTACAGGAGCATATCTAGGATGTATGTTAAGGATACCCCTGACAACAATATCCATGCTGATCAAATGTGTTTTCATTCCTCACAATAGGTGACTGTGGTTATCCACTTGAGCTGTGGCTAATTGCCCTGTACAGAGAACCATCCAACCCTGCACAGGAGGCCTACAACAGAGCACATGAAACAACCAGAAACACTAAAGACTGTGTGTTTGGTATACTAAAAACTAGGTTCAGATGTCTGGGGGTGCACTGCAATACATACACATAAGAAGACAGCACAGATGACAACAGAGTGTGCCATGCTGCACAACATGCTAACTAAAGCACATGGTGGTCTTCTAGCTGCAGGTGTGGGTGGACTTTCTCTCAAGAACCCCAGATGTCTGAAGATGACATCTCACAGCTATCAGAAGAGGAGCAGGAAGAAATAGGGGCCAGAAAACATAGGCGTAGGCAATGTAGGGTGTGACCAAAGTTCAGGCCCAGGCAACATGGCAGTATCTGACCCATAACTTTGAGTGATGACAAGCCACACGTACATGAGTGTCCAGATTAAATGTTGATGCTCAAGTGTTGACTCACCTCAGCAGCACAGATTGACTCTAATGGCAATTACCCACTAGATGTAAACACTGAGCATCAGACATAACACCATAATCATAACATATATCATTATGAAATTATAGAAATCTGTCAAAACAGGGATCGTCAGCTCAGGGCACAACTGATGCAAGTGTGGATACACACACTCAGATTGTTGTATCACTGTATAGAAAACAATAAAGGACACACATCAGTGCTACACATCCCTATCTCTACAATGTAATAACATGAAAAAAGAGAAACAACACGGGAGAAAATGCAGAACATTTAATAGTTGCAGAAAAATATATTATAGCAAAGTGGTAATTCAATAATATGAGCCAGCTATGTTTATGACACTGTTGGACACATTCTAATGCAGTCTAGCGTGACCTCACTGATGTCTCACACCACAGTTCTCACTGCCCTGACCATGTACAGAAACACATTGCCCTGGTTGATCCACAGAGGAGATTGATGGGGTAACAACACCATGTTGAGGTGAAGGAGCATGACTGTGAGCTGAAGGCCTTGTTGTGACTGGTAGGCCCACAGCAGATAGACCAGCAGTTAAACTCTGTGCAGGTTGGACCATAGACACTAATGCTCAATGGCCAATAACAGTTCTCCAGATAGGTGGTATGCATCTTCCTTGTTGTAATCTGCAGAGCACAGTCAGGACATTTAGAACCCTGTTGGGACTATGGCACTGCTGTAGTACAATAGAGGCCAGGGTTTCTATCAACCATGCCACAGCTAGCAGACTCTCATTTTGATCTGCCAATGTCACCATTACCTCACAGTGTTTGCGCTTCATGCATGACATGTAGCTGGTCTGCCACACAATCTGTGGCACATGCAAGTGTACAGCTGTCTGACCAATGCTGTTGCTGTGAATGTTCATTTGCCTGCAGCAGGAGGTGGACATCCTCTGACATCTGGCCATGCGCAACATCTGTACACCTACATATACTGTGACACCCTGTTTCAGGTTGTGGGGAACTGCAATCAGCAGCAGTCTCAACTGGGGTCTGTCATTCAATGCCCTCACCCTGTTCAACATCCAGTGTCCCATCATTTTCTGAATGGATAGACAAGTTTCCCTCCACATCTAAGACTACATTTGCAGCAACATCACTGTCAACATCTTGGACAGACTGTCCCATCAAGTTGAGGTCCTGTGTTCCAGAGCCTATAATACCATGCTGAGATACCTCTGACACCACATCATGATTGCTGGATTGGCTGATGGGCAATACAGATAGTTGATGTGCTATAAGATATGAAGACACAGATTAGGACAATGTGCTCACATCACATCACATGATGGACAGCATCTAAGAAATATGACATATATACCTCACTGCCATGTTACAGATAATAATGACTTTACATGAGGTCTACTGTATGTATGTTCCATGGAATCTACATACATGGAGTATAGAATTAGGTTACAAAGCCAACATACATGACAAATGTGATGAATACAAAGCACACACCTTACAACTCCTCATGGAAGATGATGCTGTTGAAGAGGGATAAACTTCAACTATTGTAGTGGGAAAAACAGCATTAGAGATCACATCACTGCCTCCATGAACCATGTGAACACAGTTAAAACATACAGAAGGTGTGACGTGCACATACCACTCACATGTGCACTTGATGAGATTGATGCAGACTGGCCTAGGAATGGGAAGAAGTAGACAATATTAATGGAGAACAACAACAAGATTAACAGCAAGGACAGATATGAAACATAGTCAATAGCATACCACTGAGAGACTCCTGATGTGGAGACATTCTGAGTTATATTGTGGATCCTGCAGTGAGAAAATAAAGAGGAAGACAATACAGTCATGTATTTAGCAAAAACAATACTGACAGCATCACATATACAACAAAGTAACAGGGGCTGCAGATACTCATATGATGGATGTTGCACCTGTACACCAGATGGGCCTATGTTGAAAAAGTATTGGTATAACTGTCACGTATCATGTGTGCTACACACTGATGCAAACTATGACAATTTTGCTGTAAAATTCCTGGTCTGTCTAAACTTGAACCTGCATGGCTTGGGCCCCCACTGAATGTACCTGTAGTTTACAATGTTAGGGAAATAATATGACAGTAAACAGCAGTGTCATGAAATGAGGCTGAGGCAATAACAAGTAGTGGTCAGACTCACAGTAACAGTATGGAAACACTCACCTGCTGTTCCCTGTTTTTTCTTCCCAAGTAGATGGACCTGTGAATATTGATGCAAACAGGATTACAGATGTTGTTTGAACTGCTCTGTCTGTATTTCAGTTATATGAATATGTCATTAGACTTTTGTTCATCATCCTCACCCTGTGTGGATTTGTGTGCATGGCTCAGCTCTGCTGCTGTAAAAGAAAAATAACAGTACATGAATATGCATGCTACTGCAATATGCAGTTATTATCTGTATACCCAGCCATGTTTTGGAAAGAAAGACATATATGTTTGGCCTGGAGCTCCTGTTTCAATCCCACCCCTGGGTATGCATTGCTTCCCTCTTGCTGTATACAGTGAGGTCAGAAATACTGTGATGTCATCGGGGGTCAGTGATGGTCCACCAACAGTGGCATCCCAAGATCTCTCATACCATCTTACTCTGCCGGCTGCACGAAGGATCATGTCGGATCAGTATCGTCTGCAGGCATTACAGGATTGGTTGTGACCTCCACCTGCATTTATTATGTCTAGATTTCATGTTTCCAAACTGTATTGCCTGAATGGCCAAGGAGTCTTCATCCATGTTGCTGGACAGCATTAATTATGATGTCATTTTCCTGGGGGGAGAAGTTGTCACCCCTAAGATGGCTGGCCATCTGAAAGACAGTGATATGCACATGATAATATTCCTATGTGAGCCCGTTTATGCAGTTAATTCTGTGGACAGCATATGTGAATATAAACAGTATGCATTTTTGTGCATTGCAAAGGTCTATATAACACTGTCTGTGATAAATACTAATGTGACATATAAAAAGTAACATTTGTAAAATCAACATAACTTGCAATATCCTTAGAGTTCATGAGAGGGATTAGAGCCCCTCACACTACAAATATACTGAATGGAGATCCAAAGACAACAACATCACACCACAGAAGTCTGCATACATTTCACATTAAAATACTACACAAACTAAAATTTGAACAACATACAAAAAACATTAGCACACCTCAAGATCCATAGGCAGACCACAAATAGTCCAGATCCTTTGTATATAGAGCCAGTAGTCAGAACACCTTTGTTAAGAAGCATTACTGTAGAAATATCTGTAACAGCAACGGAACATGTTTTAACAGTTTTGTTATGAAACATGAATTAATAAATAGCCGTAATATTAGCATAACATAGTGCATACAGATAATGTCGGAATCCATATGTTTCTGTAGTTACACCACAGAGTACACAAAATTACCAGTAAGAATTGCAGATGATCCGTAAATCTGTCTTTATATAATGTTCACATTTGCAATGTAAATCTGTCTATACAACTGCATATGGGACTGAACTCAATTAATTAAAATAGCAACACCTGTATGCATAAATTTTAATTAAACATCAGTCCAGTAACTTACTGATTCATAGGTTCATAGGTGTTTACAAGGGGCTTTTAAGTCTAGCCATGCATCAGGGGTTTGGGAGATGAAACATTTATACACAGGAGCCTGGGAGATGAACAATTTACAGGTTGCCTGTGTTCCTTAGAGACATAGGTGCCAAACCAGGGATGAAATTCCTGTTCCCCATCAAATTGTCCAAGCTGCAGTTGAATTGGGTTAGGGAGGAACTCTGCTTCACATGAATGTGAAGCCTGTTACATAGACAGAGTACTCTCTGGGATACAAACCTGTCTCTCCAGAAGGTCCCATTTATATCACAGGCAAGGTTTAAGTTTTTCAAATGGGTAATTCTGGTACTGTTTGCTTTGTGGATATGCAGGAGGTCCATCAGAGTGGGGTATGGCAATGCCCTGTATGCCAGGCATAGAGCTCCCCTCAAAAGCCTGTAGGAGACAGGATACAAGGATAGGGCCTTGAGGCAGTCTGCATAGGACATTTTACTTACGCCCTGTATTCTTTTAGTGAGGAACCTCTGTGGATGTTCCAATTGTTTGATATGCCTGGTTAGGTACATACCAAAGGGGCATTGTACTCAATGATAGGCCTGATGAATGCTGAATACAGTGGAACAATGACTTTCTTGGACTTAGATGCCATACTTTTGTTTATAAGTTGCGCAGCATAGAAAGATTTCCTCACCACTGTAGACACACGATGGTCAAAGGCCAGATTACTATCCATGTGTGTCCCTAAGTCCCTGACTACTGGGTCAACTCTAAGGGGTGTGTTGTCAATATGTCCAAAAGGATACTATTATGCATTTTTTGGCATTCAGTTTTAGTCCATGACTCTGACACCAGTTGCTTGTCTGTGTCAGCCACTCCTGGAGAACATTTGTGTCAGTGTGGGATTCAATGACAGCTACTAATTTGCAATCATCTGCAAACTTAGTCAGCCAGAGACCACTGACCTTGGCCTTGACTTAATACTGATGATTGCCTTGAACAGATGTAATAATCACCAAAACAGAAATGCTACCAAATGTCAATGTACCTCTCTTTCCTAATCACAGAAATAAACTGAGCCTAATGTGCACCCCTCTTTAAGTACTATTTGCACTATACACAATTAATGAGGTTCATTAAAACTCAAGGTTTTGGAATCCCATTTGCGCACCTGGGTGTAAATTAGCTTCATGTGCTGTAACACCCAGGTGTGCTGCGTAAACACCCAATAGGTATAGATAAACAGTACCATGTGTGGCACATGGCCATTATCTGCCAGTGATCTGATCATAGGACGTCAGTGCCAACTTCAAATATTGATTTAGATACATTTACATATCAGACTGTTGCTAACTGAGTGAGACCTCAGTGAACATTTCTCTGATTTTGCATTTTTCATACTTTCTCTATTGGAGGATCATGAGGGCTACTTTGAGGAGGCTGAGACATGTCCTTGTGCCCAACTGGACCAAGGAGGAGACCACCCAGATATTGACCATGTACGCGGGAGTGGAACATTAGATGAGAGCAAGGCTAAGGAGCTCTGCCATGATAGATGTATAGAACCAGATCATGAGGAGCACCAAAGATAGACAGAGATCTACCACACTGGAGTGCAGGTTTGCTACCGCTATGATGACCTGAATCAGATGGGCATGGGGGAACTTCGACAGAGGCTCATTGAGGTGCAGAGGCAGCCTGTGGATCCCTACAGTAAATGTCACTATCTTATGTGTACCTGAACAATCCTATCGAATATATATATGTATATATATATATATATATATATATATATATATATATATATATATATATATATATATATATATATGCCTGTCCCCTATATATCAGATAGATTTTTTTATACCCATTCAGTAGCTGTTGTGGCAATTAGTTTATGGGGCTACTCAAGTAGACATGGTAATTTCAGGCCTTATAAGTGTGGGTTTGATTCCCATGCTGTTAATTTATTTAATAATGTGTATAGTATACGTAATTATGAACTTTGTAGATGTACATATGTTTTACAACATATGACAGCATCATTTCTTACAGCCACTGTCCTTGTGTATCACTGATACCTATATCACCTAGGCGCAGATGACTGTGCACTTTGTAGTTTAGCATTCTAGTACTACAGCATCATGTTCTGTGCTGTTATACATCAGAATTAAAACTCATACATAACTTATTTAATTCATTCCTCCCAATAAAGTTAGCATTCAAGTTTATTTAAGTCAAAAAGGAATGCCTGTCCAGCTGCTTACACATATGTTATCAGTTATGTGTTGATAGCTGTTATTTCTTTAGAATAAAATATCCATTAAGTTTATGAAGTTTCTGTATTCATTCATTCTCTGCAGGAATTCAAATAAACACTAGTAGTACCTGTTTGTTAAGAAGGCATACCTGCCACCTGTTAGGTTGGCCTGTAAAGAAACCAGGCAGCGTGTCTACATTTTGGCATGCTGTGGATTACAGTCCACACTGGAGAAACTTATCTAAAATTCTTATCTTTGTTTACTTCACCAATAGCATTCCTTTGGAGAAGACTATTCCCATAAGCAATATTAATGTTTATATTGTGCATAGTTATGCATAACTGAGTTAGTCATTGAAGTCCTACAAATATGCCCATAATCCATAATGCTCTGTTAACATAAGCTTTCTAACAATAGGGTTAGTAAAGAAGTACCTGTTTGTTTAAAATGAGAGCGTGCTGGCTATTTGCTTGGCTTGTAAGGAAAAGGGGTGGCATTCCTGCATTTTGGCATGCTGTGGATTCCAATCCACATAGGGAAAACATCTGAATTTGTTATCTTGGTTTAATTGATCCATAGCATTTCTTTACAGAAGCATATTCCACTTATTGATATCATCGTATATTGTGAGCATGGTTGCAAATAACTCAGTTATCCATTGAATTCATACGAACATGTTCATAATCCATAATGGTCCACTAACATCAGCTTTTTAACAGCGGGGTCAGTAAAGCTTGATATGGACTGTTATATGTCTGACCAATGCTTTTGTTAATATTTATACTTTGTAAAAGTGCTATCAAGTTCTGTTTTATGATTAAATATTACATTCAATTCAAGAACACCATCATTCTCATCTTTTGAGGGAATGTGATGGGCAGACTTACAGATGAAATTCAGAACAGGAAAGATGTATGTATTTGCTTAGTGATGCACACTTTGTCAAGTAATATAATGGCCCCCGCACATACCTTACTGTGTCCCTCATATACAGCAGCTTGTATGGTTATATTCACAGAAGCTCTATGATACATGAGACTGTCCCACTGTCTGAGGAATGAATGATTTCCATTACTGTTAATGTTTCTGAACACAGTGCTGACATGAATAAAATGTTTCACTTTTTAACTACATGACCAGTAAATGTTCATACTTTGAAATCCTAAGTTAGTATCCATATTAGTAGACATCCCCCCATCCAGGTGATGCCATAAAACCAAATCATTTCACTGCATTCACAAAAGGCACTTTTATTCAAGCTAGATTAGCTAGGCAAGTAGACTGCAAGGTTAGCGTTTGGATGTACATTGTAGTTGCAGGTTGGACTCTCGTGTCTTCTATCCTGTGTTCAAAGATATTAAGATCTATATGTAACACTGAATATGGTTATTTACCATTCTTCATGAATTGTATAAAAACTGTTCTGAGCAATGTATATCACTGTTATTTGAGAAATACATCATTCATACTTTCTTGTTTCTGTTTTCATGCAATGAAGATTGGACCAGGAACTGAGCTCTGTACATTGATAGGATGAATAGGCTTGAGGAGCAGTGGAGGGAAAGATGTATCTTGATTACTTTTTCTTTTTTATAAAATGAAATGCAACTGATTTTGTTTACAGGCCTGCATTTTTCACAATAACATGCATATTGGTTAGAATGCAGGAATACCTATCATGCAGCAGTAAGGTAAGTAGAATTATCACACTATAGCTGTGCTTACAACTGTGATTGAAATCAAAACATGTTGAACTATCATGTAACGTTAAGACAGTGTTTCAGCACACAGTTTTTGAATTGTACTCCACAACCTAAATAACAGTTAGGTTATTGTATCCTTCACTGGTATGAAGCAGCAAATATTTTGTATATAAGGCTTAGCGTTTTGGTTACTGCTTGTAATGTATGGTTTGGCATGCCTGTATGTGTGTCTGTGCTTTCTGTTGACTGAACTGTTGTGCATAGATTACCTATTGACAGACTGAATGAGTGACTGCTGTATCAGTGTTTGCGGACTGTGTAGCATGCCCTTTAGTTTATCATTGGT
Organism: Protopterus annectens; assembly: GCF_019279795.1. Taxonomy (NCBI): domain Eukaryota; kingdom Metazoa; phylum Chordata; order Ceratodontiformes; family Protopteridae; genus Protopterus; species Protopterus annectens. The sequence continues at coordinate 1,110,319,517 of NC_056730.1, forward strand.
ATTACATCTGCCTGTAACACCTTGGGTGTTTTTGTTAAAAGACTTATAGTCTAGGTTTACTGACACTTTTGCAGATAGAGATTTCCGTTTACGCATTTGATATTCTAAGCATTCGCTATTGTTGTGTCGACTATATCAGATGCAGATGCAGCAGCTCATAATCCACAAGCATTATCAGGATGTTTGCATTTTGCATGCTACTGACTGGTACTCATTTTAGGTAGATAATGCATACAGCTGTACACATGCAATACTGTTAGTACAACAAATATTACATTCTAATATGTCACAAGCTGTGGTGAATGAACATATAAAAATTTGTTTCTGTATTCATTATATTGATGTGTATTCATCCAATTATCATGCTACCTGGCTCAGACGTTTGTTATACGGCTTGCCTATTGTCCACAATATTGTCATATTGCTTTCTCCTCATTTTAACAATGACACTTGATGGCTCTTCATATAAATCATTACATGGACACAGTATAAACTCTAGATTTGAACATTTATACAATTTTACAACAGTAATGACAAAGGTGGGTGTCTCAAAGCTTATACAAGTTTTCACAAAAAAATACTGATGCCCTGTTTGCGAATAGAACATTGAGAGACAGCCATTTATAAGATACCGCTGCTGATAATGGATGTGTGCCAGTCCCCTGTGTAAATTTTCATCATTTTCATATTGAATTCTGCTATGATCTTCATGGGAATGTTTTGTGTGATAAACATTTGCTTTTCTTTTATGTTGTGTTTTGCAATTAATCTTGACAGAGCATGGGACCTGAGGATGTCTTCCTATCATATGATGAAGATGAGTGCATGCCAGGCCACTTCCAGAATCTTCCAATGATGATGGTGATGATGACAATAACAATGATAATGAGGAAGTTGGACCCACCCCTGTCCAAGCCAACATGCCTGCAGCCCACAGGAAATGACACCAGGACTGGAATAGAAACATTTATTAGGAGATCCCAGAGGTTGTGACTAATGGCTTCCAAACACAGATGAGGGACATGATTAGCACATTCTTTCAGGATATGGCATGGGCTATGCATGATTCGCTCATGAGGTCATTCATGAGTCTCAGCCCCATCAGCCTGGTCCCTCTGGTCTGTAAGTATTGTCTGTGTGTTTCACTTGTTTCATGCTGCCAAAATGTTGATTACATTACAACTGATTGGACTGTATATTCACTCTTGTGCATTCATACCATGTAGAAGTCATTCTTATGTGTTATTGTCATGTGACATTTACTTCTATTTCAGTGTGTGCATGACAAAAATTAGCACATTGCACTTTCCTCCCGCATTCAGCTGTTTCTGTATTATGGCAGTTAGCCTGCAGTTAGTGCTGCAAGACGTAACCTGTAAACATGTGTATTACTGGGGCAAATGACAGACAACATATGTTGCCCATAGTCCATCACTAACACTGTGATATGGCTTGGAATTGTATATTGCCATATCATATATGTGCACCAAAAAAAATCATTACCTATGTGTTTTGGATGATAGTTGTCATGATGTCCCACTGGCATGATGTGGTGTTGTGTGCCATGGGTTGGCAATACTGATACCATATAGGATCATATACAGGTATATTGTGTTTATGTGCAGTCCTTTTTAGACTGCATCAAACAGCAGTACAGCATGAATCTATACACAGTGTTACAGATAATTTATTCTTTAACAATGGAATTTGCCATGTTTGCTGTATCTTACATTACCACATCTATTACTTATTCACATAAGTTCACACCTTCCACAAATAGTTGTACACATTAACTAACTGTACATGTGAGTGCACATAGTCAGATCCATACTGGCACACAATTGTACCTGTGACATGTGAGCATTCATTGACTTACTACTAATGTGCTGTAATGATGCTCTCAGGATTGTCCTCTGCTCAGTAATGAGCAGGGTGGGTGACATACACATATATTTATTTATTTGACATTTGCATGGCAGTATATGTATATGTGCTTGAACTTCTTAGCTTGCTTACCTATGTGTGTTGATGTTACATGATTGTACATTACTATGTATGTGTGCTTTATACATGGCCAGTTCTGAGGATATCAGCAATCATTCTGCCCATGTGCCATGCATTTTCCATTTGGTTAAATGTATTTTGGTTTGGCTTCTTCAGCACCCTGTGTGCTATACACTTGCATTTAGAATGTGCTAACTAACCTTGTCCTGCTTTTCCCTGATGTGGGCTCTGGTTATCCACCTCCCTTCCACCTTCATATTTCACTATTATATTTTGCAGATATGTTTGCCTTTGATGCAGTTATTGACCATTGCCATGTATTAGTTTGACACAGTGAACATGTGCCAAATGTATGGCCATTTTATGATGTGGGACATCCATACACAAGTTGATTGTTACTGCTTGCAATACGCCCTTGTTTTCATTATTCTTGTGTGTTAACCAGTGTACTTTGTTGACATCCATGTGCATAACCTGTTATATTTATTAAATTGTAGTGTTATATTTTTGTATATATTCTTACATGTCATTGTGTCATTGGTGTGTGCATGTGCATTAACCTTGATTTCATGTATGTCCCATTTAGGCCACTGACAGTCATACATATACACCTACACCTGTGTGTTGCCATTGACATGGCCTATGTGTATAACATATGTGCATTCCATTAAACATTTGTTTGGGTTGTATATACCTATCTATGAATTTAGCAGGCATGTTGTTGCTTTTCTGCAGTACTTCCTTTTGGCACTGAGCTTGGTTATTTGCCTTTTACATGCATGGTTGTAGGTTTGGTTGTGTCCTCCGCTGGAGTTATCTAACATTATTAGACTTGCATTTGCTCATCTGTGATGTTGCTTAGCTTACACCTGCCCTGCTGATGGGCTACTTGGATATGTGTTTATTTATCCAGTTTGTACTGAGATCCTAATTTATTACCCTCCATCCAGGTATGACTGCCACACAATTTGCAACATGTAACTTACCTGTCCTTACTGTTTTTTTTCCAGCCTTTGAATGTCTTGTGTTGTGATATTTGCTATGTGGGTATATCTGTAGTGATGCCCTCCTCCTCCGCTTTCCCTATGTTTACCTTTCATTTTATTCTTAACAGAAAAGTGGGGCCTATTCCCACCAAAAATTCCCATGCCCCTCTGACCTTTCCTCAGATTTTCCTATTCCAACATCTGTATCGTGTGTCCCACTTCATCACCCATCCCCCACTTCTTCTTTTCTATCTCTCACTTTCCTTGGGTGTGTGCATTATTTGTGTTCCCCACACAAGTCCTGAACCCATTAGCAAATGTTAGCTGTGGAGATGTGACCGTGATTGCCCTTTGCCTGTATTAACTTTTTATTAGACATTTTATGGATTCTGTTAGAATATGTAAGTGCAAGCAGGCATGTTTTATTAGTAGGTGTCATAAGGAGATATCCCTAGTTGTCTGTGAGCTTACTGAAAAGATTGCTGATGATATAAATTACAAATTCCAACACATGTGAGAGATGCAACCATATAGCCAAACTGGAGGCTAAGCTCTCTCAACTCAGTACTGGCATAACCAGTCAGGAGGAGAAGGAAACCACACTCACTACAATTCCAGTCTCACATAGACCTACCACGACAGCAAACCAAACACATAATCACACAAAAACATACTCGGAGGCTCTAAATAAAGATCTGCCTAAGCAGCAGAGACCTCCAAAGCAGACACCCAAGCAACCGCTACCCCAAAACAAAACATGTGCAACACATATCTCACAAAGCCAGTGTGCCGAACAGTCACAGCCCTTAAGGCTAAACAACACACCTGATACACTTGTAATAGGTGACTCTATCATCATGCACACTGACGTCCCGCTCACCAGGCTGAACAAGGAGAAGGTCACGGTGAGCTGCCTGTCAGGCGCTAGGATCTGCCACATAACACAAGCACTCAGGTCACTCCAAGGCAAGTACAAATATGACTCAGTCATTGTCCATGCTGGTGTGAATGACCTGAGATGTACCTCCCTGGACTACATGAAAAGAGACATAAAGGAGCTCTCTGAGCATGTAGCCCAGGCCAGTATGACCCTGACCTTGAGTAGCATCTTACCCTCACCAAGAATGATGCCACAATATGAAGACAAGATGATCAATTTCAACAATTGGCTTAAGTACTGGTGTCATTCAAAGGGGATCCAATGCTTGTCAGCTTGGGATGATATGCTCGACAAGCCACGATGCTTTGCTAGGGACGGCTTGCACCTGTCACCCCTGGGCTTTCGGATATTGGCAAAGGCTCTTGCTACCCCCATAGTGCCTTTTTTAGGCAAGGCTCAAAAGACAAACCCACCTCCATAGGTATCACAAGGGATAAGAAACTAAGAGTAATGCTACTCAACGCCAGAAGTCTAAACCTCAAGATGCACGCACTCGAAACTCTCCTTAGCATGGAGAACATCGATATCTGTGCAGTAACAGAAACCTGGTTCAGGGCTCCCGAGAGCACCCCAGCACTACCAGGTTATACCTCATACCATGCTTTTCGGCCCCAAAACTTGGACTGAACCACAAAGGAGGGGAGTATCGATATTCATCAAAGATACCCACACCTCCAGGTTGGTGGCAAAGCACGAAGCATCAGAGACTATCCATGTGCAACTAACAGTGGGTAAAACTGCCTTCCAGTTTATAGCCTGCTACAGACCACCCTCCCAAACCCAGGAACCCCACTCGGCCTTCCTGAGAACACTGGAAAATATGAAGGTCTCTCCAAACACCATTATATTGGGCGACTTCAACTACCCAAACATAGACTGGGAGCATTACTCTAGCTCCAACACCCTAGCCCAAAGGTTCCTAGAATTTATAAACTCAAATGCTATGGAACAACTTGTTACCACTCCCACAAGAGGGGAAAACATACTGGACCAGATCATCACCAACATGGGGATTCTATGCTCCAGACCAGAAGTGTATCCCTCACTGGTAAGATCAGACCATAAACTAATCTCACTGGATATTCACATCCCGACCCCACCCCCTGCCCAGAAAACCACAGTGAAAAACTTCTCTAAAGCAAATTTCACACTCCTCAAAACCGAGGTGGAATCCTTCAAAGCCCCCGGGCCTGTGGAAAATACGACCCAGACCTCAGAATCCTTTATAAACGCATTCTATGAACACCTTCAGGAATGCATGGATCATGCGATCCCAAATAAAACCAAGACCCAATCCCCCAAAGGCAGACGTCCTGTCTGGTGGACCCCAGCCATAAACAAACTATACAATAGAAGGAGGAAGCTACTAAATGATAGAGCAAAATCCCAAAAAGGGAAGGCATCACTGATCAGTATTAGCAAAAACTACAGGCACTCATAAAATTGTCTAAGGCCAGCTTCGAGAGAAAAATTGCACAGGACACTAAGGATAATCACAAGGCTTTCTTTAGTTATGTTAGGAACCTGGGTGGTAATTCCCAGATATGCTCAGAATTAGTCCAAAATGACAAAAATACACTGAACCCACAGACATTGCCAACATCCTAGCTGACAGGTTCAGCGCAAACTTCTCCCCCCCTCCCCACCAAAAGGGCAAATATCTATCCCAGCAGAGTGCTGTCCCCCTGACATCTCAGATGCTCAGGTAAGAGCCGCCCTCTCCAAAGCAAAAAACACAGCATCAATGGGACCAGACGGTGTCCCGGGCTGCGTCCTACATGAACTCCAAGAAGCGCTAAACCCAAACATAAAACTACTGTTCAATCTCAGCCTTACTACAGGATATGTGCCCAAAGAGTGGCGTACAGCAACAGTGGTCCCTCTCCATAAAGGTGGTGCCTCAACGGATCCTGGAAACTATCACCCCATAAGCCTGACTAGCTTGGTCTGCAAAGCTATGGAAAGGATCATCATGGACCTCATAAATAAAGATATTGGGGACCTACAGACACTGGATCCTACCCAGTTTGGCTTTGTTAAGGGCAGATCCTGCCTCTTAAACCTGGTTGATTTCTTTGAAAAAGTCACCAAGGCCATTGACGAGGGGAAGGTGGTCCACACAGTCTACCTGGACCTCGCAAAAGCCTTTGATACAATACCCCACTCGGGCATTATAGATAAGCTCACCAGCTTAAATATAAACCCCTATGTCACTAGATGGATTGCAAACTGGCTCAAGGACAGAACCCACATGGTTAGAATTGCTGGAGCCATGTCAGACTCCAAACCAGTTACAAGTGGTGTCCCACAAGGCTCAGTCCTGGGACCTCTCTTGTTCGGTATATATTTCTCGGAGGTACAGGCCAACATGGAAGGACTGTGGCTGACCAAGTTCGCAGATGACTGCAAACTGGGTGCCATAATCGACTCTCCAGCCGACACAAGCATCCTCCAAAAGGGCCTCATAGAAACAGACAACTGGTGCCAGAGCCATGGCCTCAAGCTAAATGCCAAAAAGTGTATAGTCATCCCCTTTGGCAAAAACAAAGTGCCTACAAATTACAACATAGGTGGTAATCCATTAAGTACAGAAGAAGTAATTAGGGACCTGGGGACCCAAGTTGATAGCAATCTCTCATTTGACAACCACGTGGCCAAAGTGGTTAGAAAAACATTTTATATAGCCCACCTAATCATGAAGGGATTCACATCTAGATCAGGGGAGGTCATTGTGCCTCTTTACTCATCCCTCATCAGGCCCATAATTGAGTACAATGCCCCTTTTGGGATGTACCTTACCAGACACCTGCAGCAACTGGAAAGACCCCAAAAGTACCTCACCAAGAGGATGAAAGGGCTCAAACAGATGCCATATGCTGCCCGGTTAAAGAAACTCCAGCTCTACTCAGTGGCATACCACCTGTTCAGAGGCGATCTGTGCCTGACGTATAAAGCCATGTCCAACCCGGAATTAATGGACATGCTGCACCTCAGAAAATCCAAATCCCATCGAGCTACACGCTCAAGAGACTTGAACCTCAGCACTGAAATAAATAGGACATGCTGGAGGGACAGATTCATAACCCAGAGGCTCCCTTCACTCTGGAATAAAATCCCAGTCCAGGTTAGGCAGAGTCCCTCATTAACTCTATTCAAGAGGAATCTTGATGAGTGGATGGGAGATCGTAGGTTTACCCCGGGTATCACTTCTGTGTCACTGTTAGACAGAGGCACAGTATACTAACCTCGAAAAAGGGCATAGCAAAATAAATTTAAAATGGGTGGCGAAAGCCAAACACATTCTGGCTAGGCTTATAAATGCCCTAGGGCAGATAGCCTAGTATGAACCTATGAACCTATGAACCTAAATGGCATTGGAGCGTTGAAGCAAGTCTTTTTTTGTTGGTGAACAATTTATAGAACTATCCATAGTTGTCTGTAATGTTTCTGGGCAAATTTCTGAAAATATGCATTATGAATGTTATGCAGCATTAATTGCATAGTTAGCATATTTTTTTTGGTATCATAACAGAGACAGTTACATTTATAGATATATATATATATATATATATATATATATATATATATATATATATATATATATATATATATATATGTCTGTATAACTGTCAGGGTGCTTGAAATGTGATAATCTTTCTGTAACTATGTTAATGTACAACACACTTTGGCACCCAATTCTCATTACTTACAGATTACTTGTGGATTTGTTTAGTGCGCCATTGCAACTGTGATACTCTGTTGTGTGCTGGCTGAGCTATTCTGCATTTCTTGTGGTACATTTATATATTATAATGTTACCTGCAAGTTTAGCACTGATATCAGCACAATGCACTGAAATCTACTAACTTTATAGAATCTGAACCATTGTTTATTCTCTAATCTTTATTGTATAAACTATGTTATTCTGAAGTATTTAATTTTGCTTTTAACTTTATTGTATATGCTTATATTACTATAATTGCTTGATTTTTGTTGACTTGATTAACTGTTATTTTTTTCTGAAGCTTTTCTTGCTAGGCCTCTGCTGAAAAGGTACTTTCACCTAGTTGGACTTTCCCAGTAAACAAATGTCAATTAATAAATGAATAACTTAGTGTGCTAATAGAACAATAAACCAAGCAGTGAGCAGCAGTAAAATAATGGATAACCTAGTAAGATCAGAAAAAGTGCAAAAATAAAAAGTGAATAGCACAAAAAATAAAAATAAAAAATAAAAATGCATAAGAAAGTACAATAACTGTGAACAGTACAAAATCAAATCTGTTAACAACAGGCAACAATCCAGTGTCAGAGAACACTTCAAAAATAATGTTAAGTTGTAACAATGATGAAACAGCAGTAAATATGGCAAGATCAGTAAAAGTGCAAAAACAGTACTATACCAGACAAAACATGCAACAGCAGACATGACAGAAGTAGGAAATGTACAAAGAAGCAAAAGGGAGACAGCAGCTGGCTCTGCCCTTTTTATATAAGTTGAGAGGTGATTGGTCGTATATCCATCCTCCTCTATTGGAGTTTACGTTTTTTTTTTTATATTCTTTTTTATTGGAGCAAGTTCCCTAATATGTCTATCTTGTTTCAACTGGCACTTTAAACTATATTCCAGTTGGACATAATATTACTTGACCTCGCCCGATCCCTTATTAGGTTGAGGGAGGTCGGATTGTAATGTTTTGGAATAATGTATGTTGTGGATAAGAATGTTTAATGTCCATTATAGAGGAGTATTTTTGCTATTCCGTCTGCTGATTGGCCCTTTATCAGAATTACATTTTGATGTTTCAGTTAAGTGTTTCTGACTGATTTTGAGGTCACCTTATTTAAATAATTAAATGTTAATGAATGTGATTGGTTGATTTTTGTTTTAAATATGTTTTGAATATTTTTAATGGTCTGAACTAGTGGTTCTGCTTTACCATTTACTATTTGAATAAATTTCTGCCTTTACAGTCATGGTAGCCTTTAGTTTTTTTTTCTCTTCTGTAGCATTTTGGCCTGGTTTCTACTGTATGCTTTTGATCAGCAGTTTGTGTTTGTTTTTTGGACTTTAAATATGGATATTTGTCTGTGTGGAGCTAAGCGCGTGGTGAGCATATTAACCTGCTAAGCAAGGAGTGGCATTACTGCCAGGAAACTGTGCCACTAATTATACAGGCATGGATGTCTTTGAGGGTCAAGTAGGCCTAAAAATCGACATTTTTTTCAAACTCCTAGCACTGAACAGAGCTAACTACTTTGTTCAAACTGAAATCTGGTAGGTGGGTATACTTGACAATTTAACTTAAGATGCTATTTATTATTTTCCTGCACTTGCTTAGAGTTTTAAGTTGCATTATTTTAACTGCTGTAAAGGCTGGTGTTCTGTATTTAAATACACTGTATCTACTGTTTTCAGTGCTTTTAGGGATCAGTTTTGTGGTTCCCTAACATTTGGGCTACAAACCTGTCATTTTACATTAACAGGATCAAAGTCTGCACTCTTGTGGTAGGAGAGGGCTGATTTCACCTATTTGAGCTGGGAACTGCTGGTGGAACGCTTATTGTGTTTTTATCTGATTGGCCACAGGGCATAGCTAGTGTAACACTTGCTTTTCCCTGCTTGCATATGAGCCTTGCATTTGCATAAGTCTTGGCTCATTTACTCAGAGCTTCTTATCATTTGGTGATGATGCCAGAGACTTTGAGAGATTTTGCTTACATCTGAAGCCATCCTTGGCAGGAAAATATGGAACTGAGTATTATTTTGTATTTGCATTGCTTGTTCTCATTACACTGTGAAAGATTTTTGTGCTATTTATTGTTTTCTGCATTTGCTTAGAATTTTAAGTTGCATTTTTAACTGTTGCAAGGGCTGCTGTTCTGCACTTTCCCTATAAAAACTACCTTGAATATTTATCTCAGTCCCACATAACTCGCAGAGCAACTAGTTTGCATGCTGAGCAGCAATGACACATTTAGTTAGGACTATTTAAGTCTAGATTACATTATTACAGCACCCAGGACTATCACTGCTCCAACAGCATTTGGTTTGGGTGCTGGGCAGCATTGCTGGATAGATTAGCTGTAGATTACACCAAGGAAGCACCCATCCCTTGTCTGATTGCAAACACCCTCTACTCCTTTCCTTTGTAAAGCACACATTAGGATCTGCAACCATGGATAGACACTTTATTGCTATCTCTGCATATAGCTTCTTGGACATGAGCATTCTAAGGCAATGTAGCAATGGGCTTATGTAGACTGACAACTACTTAATTCTGGAACAGACAAATACAGTATGTGAGAGATGTACTTACACAATGTCACTGTAGGCTAGACTCTTACATACAGACACAAAAAACAATAAACAGGCTGTCAGAGACAAACACACATGTACCTCTCACTACACCTACAAAGGACCAGACATGTAGATCCACATATGTGGAGGTGCTCACATTTAACTTACCCAAACCTTAAAGGTCTCTCAGACGCAATCCTTAGAAACATCAAATACACACAAATAAGACAACTTCCACCACAACACATAAAACCACATCTCATTGTGTCTTAACTACCAAGCCCTTAAGGAATGATACCCCACAACCCAATATTTTGTTCAAAGGAGACTCCATTGTGAGACACACTGATGATCCTCTCACCAGGCTGGATAAGGAGAAGGTCAAAGTTAGCTCCCTGTCAGGGATCAGAATCTGTCAGATCACACATGCACTCAGTTCACTAAATCCCAAGTACCAGTATGACTTGGTCATAGTTCATGTGGGGGTAAATGACCTGAGATGTACCTCCCTGGACTATATGATGATGGGCACAATTGAGCTCTCAGAATATGTGTCACAGGCAGTTTTGAGCATAGTACTGAGCAGCATCCTACCATCTCCAAGGATAATACCACAAAACCAACAGAAAATGATTGATGTTAATAACCGGCTTAATTACTGGTGTCATTGCAAAGGGGTCTAATTGTTGTCAGTCTGGGAGAACATGGTTGACTGGCCATGCTGCTTTCCCAGGGATGGTCTTTACCTATCACCACTAGGCTTTCAGATATTGGCCAAAACATTATTCACCCCTACAGTGCCTTTTCTAGGCTTTGCCAAACAAATAAACCTTCCAACATAGCAAAATCTAAGGATAAGCTAAAGGTATTACTTCTCAGTGCCAGTAGTCTCAACATGAAACTGCACTCTCTGGAAGCACTTCTCACCCTAGAGAATGCCAGTGTCTGTGCAGTTATGAAACATGGTTCAAAGCCACAGAAAGCACTCCAACAGTGCATGACTATAATGCCCTTCATACGTTCCGATCATTCACTGAACATGAAAGAGTTAAAGGTGAAGGTGTATCTATTTACATAAAGGATAAGCATACCTTAAGACTAGTCAGATAATATGACATGCTTGAGCTACTCCATGTCCAACTAACCATGGGAAAAATCCATTACTATATTCTTGCTAGTTACAGTTCCCCACCATGAACCAGGAAACTCACACATCATGCCTAAAGTTACTTGAACCATTCAGCCCAATATCATACTCACGGGTGATTTTAACTACCCCTGCATTAACTTATTAGCATACACAACTACTAACGTGCAGACCCAAAGATATCTAGACTTTGTTAATGCAAATACCATATGGCAACTAGTCTGCACTCCCTCAAAGGGTACACATATCCTAGACCTGATACTCAGAAATGTAGGAAAGTGTTGCACCCACCAAAGTGAGATGTCCTCACTGGTTAGATCAGATCACAAAGTGTTCCCCTTGAAATAAAGATAAAACTAGACCCCATACCTAAACCCAAACACTTTAAGAACTTTTCTAAGGGAAACTACCTCCTGTTGAGTGACAGCATAGCTAGTTTCCAAGCTCCGCAAACTAAATGAAAAAAGCAATAAGAAGGCAGGAACCACCAGGCCAAGCTGCAAAACACTGATTTATTAAAAATAAGCAATAAGACAATAAAAGTGCACAATGAGCACTTTCGGGCACAAGACCCTTCATCAGATAACAATCAACAAGCTGAACTACTATTTTGAAATATTCAACAACCAATCAGACATCAGTATTGCACCCTCTTTCACAAATAAGTTGCCATGCATAATATATCTACAGGCTTTACATTGTTGACAGGCATAAGTGCCTATCTGGCCGAGGCATTTGACACAATTACCCACTCAGGTATTATAAATAAACTCCCTAAACTGAGCACAAATCTCAACATCAACAGACGGATAGCTCAAAAGCTCATAGACAGGACACATGTTAAAGTGAGTGAATCCAGATCCAGCAAGAGGCCAGTTACTAGTGGTGTGACACAGGCCTCAGCATTGGGACCACTCCTGCTCAGAACATACTTCTTGGAAGTCAAGGCTAATGTAGAAGGCCCCTGGATGACAATGTTTGCTGATGACTGCAAGTTGAGGGCAATCAATGATTCCCCTAATGATGTAGATATCCTTCAGAAGGGTCTGACTCAGACAAATGATTGGTGCCAGACCCATGGCCTAAAACTAAATGTAAAAAAATGTATAATCATACCTTTGGGAAGTTAAATACCCCTGCAAATTACAACATTAATAGCACACCCCTAACAGAGGACTCAAGGGTGAGGGGTCTTGGTACACAGATAGATGGTAGCCTGAACTTTGACTGCCATGTGTCCACAGTGGTGACAAAGTCCTTCTATGTGGCACAGTTTATAAATAAAGGTATGACATCCAGATCCAAGGAAGATATAGTTCCACTGTACTCGGCTTTTATCAGACCACTAATAGAGTTCAGTGCACCTTTTAGCATGTACTTGACTATACACTGACAACAGCTGGAGCGACCTCGGTGGTTCCTCATAAAGAAAATGCAGGATGTTAACAACATGCCCTATAAGGATAGACTAAAAGTCCTATCCCTTTACTCTGTCGCCTACTGATCACGAAGGTGTGACCAATGCCTAACCTACAAGGCACTCACACATCTAGCCCTGATGGAGCTGTTGCACATTTGCAACACTAACAGCAAGAGGGTTACCTGATCTAGATATCTAAACCTGGTCTGAGACTCAAACAAACCATGCTGGAGAGACAGATATGTGTCTCAGAGATTATCACTTCTCTGGAACAGGCTTCTTATTCAAATTAAGCAGAGCCCTTCACTGACTATCTTCAAACACAGTTTGGATCAATGGATGGGGAATAATAAATTCACTCTTTCTTTAATTTCTCAAGTCTTTTGGGTTTCTAATACCATAATGAGAATGGACCCCATTCCTAAGTCAAAGTATGATTAAAGTTCATGAAATTATTATTGTTTCAATCTTTGATGTCATCCAGAAGTGCTCTTCACAGCACCTGCAATATGCCCAGTAATGACTCCTTCTGCAATTCATATGGAGTTACATGTATCGGTAACATATCTAAATACGATTGTAGATGCTTTCTCATAAGACTCATTGCTCCTACTACTACACTATTGGAACTATATGGGTATCTTTTTTCCACATTGCTCTCATTTCTGCCTGCAAATCCTGGTATTTTATGACTTTGTGTCTCTCTGTACATAAGACACTGTAGTCACTGGGTATTGCAATTTCAATGATCGGTGCTACTTTTGTCTTCTTTTCATGGACCACTATATCTGTTTTTCTATTAGCTATCTTTTGAACTATTGGTAATGGGTGATCCCATGTGATATAGACTATATCATTTTCTATGATGATTTGTGGCTCAAATTTCCAGTGTTTTTCAATTACTTCAATATTATAATGTTTGCACAATCCCCAGTGTAACAGCCTTGCCACATTATTATGCCTTTCAGTATACAGTCCTTCTGCCATTAGTATGTCACATCCAGCAACAAGGTGTGCAGCTATTTCCAATTATGTTTTACAAAACTTAAATTTGTCTGTTTCTCCCACATGTTCAATGGACTTTGTCACCAATGTGTATGTAGTTCACTGCCTTGGGCAGCTAATATTAACCTTTCATCTTTTGGCTTGAATTTGGCTCTCCTTAACCATTCTTGTGTTCGACCCTGTTCAAGATGAGGTTGTTCCAGGAGTTTTCTATGCTTGCAGCTGTATTTATGCATTTTCCATATTTCTTGCCTTCTCATCTGATCCTCCACCTTATATTCTTTCTTTTGTTTTTTGGCACATTCAGTTGCTGCCTGATTTTTATCTGCTTCTGGTTTGATTTTCATTCCTGCTTGACACAGATAAGCTTCTGCTAGACTAAGAAGGGAAGTCATCTTAGATTTATTCTCCTCATGTTTCAAAACTTTCACTATGATTTGTTCTTGTGAGGTCAGTAGATACGTATACAGTCCCACAATTGCAGATCTATACATGTAATCAATTTCAAGAAGGCCCATACCTTATTCGGAATACGGAATATATAATCATGGTATGCATTGATTTTTATAAATCATTTGGTGAGCATAAAGCATCCTTATTTTCCTGTCTAATCTCTCCAACACTTTTTGGAGCCAATCAGTCACTCCAAAACTGTAAGTTAGGACAGGAACAGCAAATTAGTTTATAGCTTGAATGTTATTCTTAGATGTCAATGCTGTTTTCAGGATTATTTTAATATTCCTTACTGAGTTTTATTCACATTTATTCATGTTTTATTGTTGATCCTTCATCAGTTCCCAAATATTTATACACTTCTTCCTGCTCAAGTTCTTTTATATCACATTCTTGTCCCAAACTGATATTTTCTTGGTGCTGCAGCTTTCCTGTTGTAAAAGTTGCCTTTGCACATTTATCAAGACCAAATGACATTCTTATATCATCTGAAAATGTTTTGACTACTTGCAGTTGTGCTTTCAGTACCTCGTCTAATGAGCTATACAGTTTTAAATCATTGACAAAAAGAAGATGAGAAGTCTTTACACTGTTGCTTTCTGTGAGTCAAATTATAGCCATTGCCTAATCTGTTAAGCAGACAGCTTAATGGGTTAAGGGCAACGCAAAAGAGCAGCGGTGATAGAGAGACATCCTGGAATATTCCCCTTTAGATTTTTATCCCTGGAATAATAATTTGTCCTTTATCATGGTTTAACTGCAAAGTGGTTTGCCACTGTTTTATGGTTGCTGTGATATAGTTTATCAGTGTAGGGTGTATCTTATACATTTTTAAGCACTCTTTTATCCATGAATGTGGCATACTATCAAATGCTTTTTTGTTGTTTATCCATGACATACCTAGATTCTTCCCCCTTTTACAGTTCTCCACTATGAATTTTTTTTTTAACAACAAAAGATATTTCTTCCATATGACTTTCTTTTATTACAAACCTCCACACACACCTTCAGAGAGAAAAAAAACCTGATCCAAAAACAACCAAAAAGCAAAAAATCTCAGAAGTCAGGAATCGGACTTTCTTTTATTAGCATTTTGTTCTATTGCCATAATTGAGTTTTCTTCTAAATGACTGTAAATTCTGTCAGCATCAATTCCAGTGTATAGTTTATACGTAGTTGGAAGGCAAGTTATTGGTCTATATTTTTTAGGGTAGCTTGCAGGTTCACTCTTAAGTAGGAGCATTGTTTTTCCTGTTGTTAGCCTGGTTGATGTCTGTTTGGGGTATGTATATAAATAGTTGTTACTCATGGCTAAATCTTCATGCAAAGATGTTAATACTTTTAGCCAGAAGTTAGGTACTGCATCTAGGCCTGGGGTTTTCCATTAGAGGCTTTTCTTAACTTTGTTTCAATACCTCTGTCCATTACTTCATCCCATTTCATATCCTGTACATTTGAACTTCTTATTCTTTCTTTTACTTCTTCTATCTATTTAGAATCTTTGTTATGATACACAGGATCTTCATAAATACTTCTCCAAAATGTATCTATTTCTTCTTTTTTGGTGGACTTTCAATTCCTTTTACCTTGTTTCCCAATTCTCTATAAAACCTTTTTGGATCATTAATGAATTGCTTATTTTGTACTTTTGCTATATATTTATTTGCATATCTTCTACGTTTTTCTGCCTGTGCTGATATTTTTAGTTTATTATTTGTGATGGTGCACGATAAATCCTGATCCATTATAATACTGCTCATTGCTTTTATCACGTCTATCTTACTGAGTATTTTTGATCTGTTCCCTGTTCTATAATCTTCTAACAGTGACAATTCTTATCTTAATTGCTTTATAGTTTTCTCTATTCGATACTTCCATGACGGTACTCGATTTCTCCCTGTCCTTCCCTTACTACCACGTGTTCTTGTGGTAGGACTTTATCTGTTATTAATTTGACTGCATAGTAATGTATTGTATTTACTTCTGTCATATGAATGTTACTCTCTATGGACAGCCCTAATTACTGTGTTTATTTGTTTTATCAAACTTGTAACCTTTGGAGTTTTATTGACCTTCTGCAGTCTATTTTTTTTCATTGATCTTAATATGTCTATCCACCTTTATTAAATCAGGTAACTTTTCTCTTAGATTATTTTGTTCTGAACTGGGGCACATTCTTTAATTGCCATTTCCTGCAGGCATTCTATAGAAAGTTCCAGAGCTTCTTCCTGTGCCACATTCTCTTCAGTTTCACCTTGTGTCATTCGTTGCTCTCTCTCTCATATGGGAACTCACTGGCCTATCACTCCACAACATTGACTGTGTCAGAGTTGCCACGGTTTCCTGTTCTTTCCCTTGCTTTATAGCTCCAACTGAACCATTGTACTGATTTCCTGTGGGAGGCTTCAAAGTATCTTCATATGTCAACTGATTAGATGTTTCCTGCTCCACTGGTTTCTCCTTAATTTGGGTGTCCATTGCTCTATCCTGTTGTGTTGTTATCTGAGTTAAATTTTCTACAGTAAATCCTTACTTTGCAGGTAATCCATAACCTCATTTTCTCTCTTTAAATTCTCCATTACTAATCCTCTTTTCCACTTTTCTTCTTTGTTTTCTTATTTTTTATATTGTAAAATGTTCCATATCTGGATGTCTTCACCTGTATTGCTCTTCAAATATCTTTGGTGCTGCTCTTTTTGCATTAATTAGTTTTGCTTTCTCCTTTGCATAAATATTGCACCATATTCATTTCTTCTTCAGGTGTCTCCTGCTCCTCCTGTTTCTCCTTCCTTTGGGGACTAGTTGTTCCATCACGCTGTGATATGACCTGTATTAGACTTTCTACACTGAATCCTTCACTTCAAAAATATACCATAACTCAGCTTCTATTTTTTAACTTCTACTTGACTATCAGACTTCTAACTTTTGGGGTTTTATTGACCCTCTGCAGTCTATTTATTTCATTCATTTTAATATTTTCTTCAGATGTCCCTAATTCACCATTAGAGTAGTGCCTATGTCCCTTGTGGACAGGGACAGTCTGTAAAATACTCAAAGGCATAGGCACAAACTTACGCCATCCTCTAGCCCCTAGAGGTCATAAATTGGGTAAAATTTGAATAATACTGGCTAGGCTTGTAATGGATTTTAAGCCATTAGCCTAGTAATCACCTATGAACCTATGAAACTACTGGGGAATCAAAAGCTCTAACCATGCAGAACTGTTCACAGAAACCCTGTACAAGCATGTTATTAGCTGCATAGATGCAGCTGCACCCACCAGGAAGAAGTACAGAAGTAACTCAAAAAACAAGCCACCCTGTTGGAATCACAAAATCAATCAGTTGTATAACAGGAGGAAGTAAATTATGTAAAAAATTAGGAGGTGCAGCAGCCAGCAGGATAAAAGCACTCTCATTAAACTAAACAAACAACTCAGAGGACAAATAAAGTCTACCAAAGCCAAATTTGAGGTACATTTGGCCTTTAGCTATGTCTGAAACCTCAAAGGCAATACGCAATTGTGTGCAGAGCTCATTGTAAATGGAGATACTTACACTGAGCCAGAAGATATAGCAAACCTCTTGGCTGATAAACTCAGCTCCAACTTTTCTCCGCTCACCCCCTTAACCTTCCCTCAGGAATATTATCAAATATAAATCCTCCTACTATCACTAGGGACCAGGTCCTTAATGCTCTCTCTAAGACCAAGTACACTGCATCAATGGGCCCAGACAATATCCCAGGATGCCTTCTAAATAGCATGAAACATGACCTATCAGGGCCTCTGGAATTACTACTTAACTGTAGCCTCCAAACAGGCTTCGTGCCTCATGAATGGAGAAAGGAAACAATCAACCCTCTGCACAAAGGAGGGCCATCTAGAGACCCTAGAAATTACAGACCCATAAGTCTCACTACTCTTATATGTAAAGCCATGAAAAGAATTATAATGGAGATGATCAATAGAGATATAGAAAGCCTCCAGACACTGGGCACAATCAGTTTGGTTTTGTCAAGGTCAGATCATGCCTACTCAACCAGGTGGACTTCTTTGAGAAGGTCACCAAAGCAATAGATGAGGGCAAAATTGTTCATATTGCCTACCTTGACCTGGCCAAGGCATTTGACACAATACCCCACTCGGGCATTGTTGACAAACTCAAGAGGTTAGATACAAACCTGTATGTCACCTGGTGGATAACCAAATGGCTCACAGACAGGACCCAAGAAATTAGAATTGGGGAGTCCACCGCTACAAAGAGGCCAGCCACAAGTGGAGTCTTTCAGGGATCAGTCCTTGGACCGCTCCTTTTTGGCATTTACTTCTCAGAAGTCAAGGCCAATGTCAGTGATCTCTGGCTGACTAAATTTGTAGATGATTGCAAATTAGGAGCTGTCATTGAACATCACACTGACACAAATGTTCTCCAGGAGGGGCTGACACAGACAAGCAACTGATGTCAGAGTCATGGACTAAAACTAATTGCCAAGAAATGCATAATAGTATCCTTTGGGAAGTCATCCATCCATGGTAACTATCACATTGACAACACACCCCTTAGAGATGACCCAGTACTCAGGGACTTAGGGACACACATAAATAGCTTCTGGATACTGGCCAAAGCTCTTGCTACCCCTATAGTACCTTTTTAGGCAGTGTTTTAAAGACCAAATTACCACTGAAATGGCTACATACAAATACAATCTGAGGGTCAAGCTGCTCAATGCTAGAAGTCTAAATCTCAAAATGTACTCACTCGAAGCACTCCTTAAAATGGAGAACATTGACATTTGTGCTGTAACAGACACCTGGTTCAAGGCAGCAGAAAACACCCCTGCACTACCAGACTATAACTCATTCTACACCTTTTGGCCCCAGAACTTGTATCAAAGCTCCAAAGGCAGTGGTGTTTCCATATTCATAAAGGATGCGCAAACCTCCAGGCTGGTAAACCAACATAATGCATCCAAGATACTTCAGGTACAGCTAACATTGGGTAACATAGTGATTCAGGTCATAGCCTGCTATAGGTCACCAACCATGTCCCAAAAGTCACACTCCACATTCCTAAGCACCCTGGAGAATATTAGGGTCCAGCCTAACACTCTCATACTGGGTGACTTTAATTACCCCTCCATTAACTGGGAAAACTACTCATGTACCAATACACTTGCCCAATGTTTCCTGGAATTCATTAATTCCAATGCCCTGGACCAGCACGTTCTTACCCCCACTAGAAGTAGCAACATCCTTGACCTGGTCATTACTAATATGGGCGACCATTGCTCAACACCAATAGTCAACTCCTCCTTAGTTAGATCCGACCACAAACTAATCACCTTGGAAATCCCCCCCCCCCACCCCCTGCAAAGGTAACCACCATGAAAAACTTCTCCAAAGCTAACTTTGGGCTCCTAAAAACAGAGGTGGCTAACTTCTCGGCACCCATGCAAATGGAGAATAGTTGCATGACCACCAAATCATACACCAATGCACTGTACAAACACTGTACGAACATGTACACAAATGCATGGATCTCACCATACCCAATAGAACCAAGACGCTCTTGTCCAAAAATAGGGTGCCAGTCTGGTGGTCCTCTGCCTTAAAAAAAACTCTACAACAGAAGGAGGAAACTGATGCGGAATAAGGTGAAGTCCCAAGACTGGAAAAACTCCCTTATCAGCCTCAGCAAAAAGTTGAGATCCCTCATCAAATCCTCTAAAGCTAGCTATGAAAACAGAATTGCAGCAGATTGTAAAGACAACCACAAGGCCTTCTATAGTTATGTAAAGAATCTCCAGGGCAATACCCGGATTTGCTCTGAGCTACTGCACAATGGTACCTCCTATACTGAGCCAACAGATATTGGCAATATACTGGCCGACAGATTCAATGCCAACTTTACCCCTCTCCCCCAAAGGACCAATCACAATACCAGTAGATTGCCAGGCACCCAGTATTACTGCTGCACAGGTTAAAACAGCACTGTTCAAGGCCAAGAATACAGCTTCTATGAGACCTGACAATTTCCCTGGCTGTTTTCTACATGAACTATAGAGTGAACTAGCACCTCACCTGTGTGCCCCTATTCAATCACAGCCTCACCTCAGGCTTTGTCCCTACCAAATGGTGCACTGTTACAGTCATCCCTCTCCACAAAGGAGGAGCGACTACAGACCGTGGGAACTATCGCCCTATTAGCCCAACGAGTCTGATATGCAAAGCAATGGAATGCATCATCATAGACCTAATAAACAAGGATATAGGGAATCTCCAAACTCTGGATCCAACACAGTTTGGTTTTGTGAAGGGTAGATCATGCCTGCTCAACTTGGTCGACTTCTTTGAGTCAGTCACCAGAGCTGTGGCTGAAGACAAGGTGGTTCATACAGCCTACCATGATCTGGCCAAGGACCTTGATACCATTCCCCACTCAGGAATCATAGAAAAAGTCACTAAGCTAGGCATCAACCCCATATCACTATGTGGGTTGCAAACACGCTCACAGATAGAACCACAGTGTGAAAGTAGCTGACTCCAAGTCAGACTGCCAACCAGTCATGAGTAGAATACCACAAGGTTTGGTCCTGGGTTCACTCCTGTTTGGTATCTACTTCTCTGAAGTCCAGGCCAACACAAAGGGACTCTGGCTGACAAAGTCCACAGATGATTGCAGGTTTGGAGCTATTACTAACTCTCCAAGTGATGTTGACATCCTGCAGAAAGGCCTCACTTAGACCAACGACTGGTGTCAGGACCATGGCCTTAAGCTCAATGCCAAAAAATATGTCATCATCCCCTTTGGGAAAAACCCGGTTCCCATGAATTACCACATCGATGGTAGTCCACTGAACACAGAAGGCATTATAAGAGATCTGGGAACACAGGTTGACAGCAACCTTTCTTTTGACCACCACATTGCCACTGTGGTCAGAAAGTCCTTCTATGTGGCACATCTCATTACTAAGGGTTTTGCATCCAGGAAGAAAGAGGTCATTGTCTCCATCTACTCTTCCCTCATTAGGCCAGTCATTGAGTACGATGCCCCATTTGGCATGTATCTCACTAAACACCTGCAACAACTAGAGAGGCCGCAAAAGTACCTCACAAAGAGGATCCTAGGCCTTAAATGCTTATCCTATATGACTCAAAAAACTCCAACTATTTTCTATCTCATATCGCCTACTTAGAGGCAATCTCTGCTTGACTTACAAAGCCATGTCTGACCCAGCTCTGTCAGAAATGCTACAGCTAAAGAAATCCCAATCCCTCCACACCACACACTCCAGAGACCTCAACCTCATTACAACAATCAACAGAACATGCTGGAGGGACAGGTTCATAACCCAGAGAGTGCCCATGCTATGGAACAGACTTCCCATATGTGTCAAGCAGAGCACCTCACTGGCCCTCTTCAAGAGAAATCTTGATGAGTGGATGGGAAATAGAAAATTCACACCAGGGATCACTCCAGTGTCTCTACTCGACAGAGGCACTGGGAACTAAGGTTGGGTGGCACGATGCCAGGGTAATCCTATGGGCTAGGCTTGTAAAGGGTCCAGGGCCATTAGCCTAGCATACAACTATGAACCTATGAACCAACAGCAGATTTTGTGGAGCCCCACACAGTCAAGGATGATTAGTCCCCCCCCACAACCACAAGTATTACAGGTGCCTAAAGTTAGCTGTGATATTCGTTTCAGTGGACAGAATGTCTACCAGCAGGATTTAATTATATCAGGGGCACTTATGTCAGTGGTAATGCATTTAGTGAAATTGTGAAGCCTGTTACTTGACAAAACACTTCTTCTATAACCAGAGGTATCTTTGAATTTTAAAAAAGGTACACGCAGAATAAAGTCTCAAAAGAGATATAAGAGTTAATATTACCCACCTTGTGTATTAAGTACAAACTTCCTAACTACATTAGAAACACCACAAATACTACTCAATTCAAAAAGCAACTAAAACTCTTCCTCTTAAGCTCAAGTATCTGTCCATGCCAGGAACCTACCTAAACCCTCCCATCCTTCCAACCTTTCCTTACTTCTTTCAACTCACTTTTCTCCCCCTATAACAACTTTACAGCTACTTATCCCTTCAATCTCCCCTTATAGGTAGCTTTACTTTACTGGCAATGCCACATCTCAGTATCCACAGCATTTATTAACAGTGTGATTTTGTATGTTTATATTGTATTCTGTGTAATGTATTCTGCATTACCCACAGCATTTATTAACAATGTGATTTTTGTATATTTATAGTCTTCTGTGTATTGTATTCTATTTTTGTTGTTACTGAAACACTTAGAGGTCATTGACTCCTTCCATCTGTATCTTGTACTTTCTTTGTCTCAGTTTGTAAATAGATACTGTACACAGACAAAGATCCCACTTTCTTTCAATTGTTTTTTCTTTTCTTTTTTTTTTTGTGAAACTGTATTTTTTGGAGCTTAATCAATTTTGTTTTTGTATACTCTTTGTTGTACTATTTCACTCAAACTGCTATGTATAACTTGAATATAGCATTCTATTTTACTGTGGATTTATGTATGTAAATATACTGCAGCTTTTCTCCTCAGGTCTCCACTGAAAATAGGCTTCTGGCTCAGTTGGACCAACCCGGTTAACAAATATCAAATAAATAAATAAGAAATAAATTGCTATACTAGGCTTTATTGGTTTGACAAATATCAAATAAGATAACTTACTGTGCTTGTGGATCTCCAGGACCAGGTTGCCCCCACTGACAGCAGGGTTCACTGTTGCTTAAAGCTGGCTATGGGTACCAAAACCTGTTTAATATATTTGGATATATCTGGAATGCATGACTAGGCTTAAAAAGGCCCTTCTGGCCGTTAGTCTAGTATACACCTATGAACCTATATAAGATGACATACAATATTAATTAAAATTATACTATATGCTGATTAAAGTGAATTGTTATTACCTTAAACTCACACTATGTAAGCCATAAGAAAAAAGTTTTTGAAAGTCTGCTTTGTTCTGTACATTCCCTTTTATCTTATTTTGATCAATACCTGCCATTTTGAAAAACACAAGAATTATTCTCACCTGCTGTTTTGCTGCTTACTCCACAATCGTTTCTTTTTTTTTTTTGCTAATGTCTGCTGCTTTTTTAAATACAAATTGCTCCTGTAAGTCTCATTGCCATATGTTATGCATTCACTGTAAGTTCACATTTGCAGTAAAACATTAATAAAAACACGAGACTGAATCTCATGCTAGGAGTATGTTTGCACAAAGATTTCTGCTGCAAACTGGCATGCCCAGACAGTGTGCATGTACACATTATATAAATAGTTCTAGTTTCCTTTGTTATACATGCCTCAGTACTCCATATTTATTTGTGGAGAAAAATGGTTACAGATCTGTACGATCTGGTTCCATACAACAGGATACATAAACACCTAAAAAGTTAAAATGATATGCTTGAATTCCAGCACTGAGTATATGACTCTTGTGACATGGGAGACTAAGCACAAACATAACACACACCTTCTTCCTATTAATTTTAGTTTTGCTACTGATTTTCTTGCAACCTTACATATCAAGGGGAATTCATAAAGGTTACCACACTGTGTATCTTCCTGAGTGAATAGCAACACAACAAAAAAAATGTGGTAGATGTGTTCTTGAATACACTTACTGTAGGCATTTATGAATCCAACTTCTTCTTCTTTCGGCTTTTCCTGGTTAGGGGTCGCCACAGCGGATCACCTGTCCGCTCATGATTGGCAGTGGAGTTTTACAGTGTCGAGTTGCCAGCCAGGCGCCCAACCTTCCACAAAAGGCACACACATGCACGCACTCACACCTAGGGCCAGTTTAGAGTGTCCAATCCACCTACAGCATGTCTTTGGGATGTGGGAGGAAACCGGAGCACCCGAAGGAAACCCACATGACCACAAGGAGGACATGCAGACTCCACACAGAAGGCACCCTAGCCGTGGATCGAACTGGAGAACCTCTTGCTGTGAGGCAGCAACGCTAACCGCTGCACCTCTGAATCCAACAATTAGACTATTTTAACAAATTAGCAAGGAAAACTAAAAGCCTATGCATTCTAATATAGCATTTTCTATAGTTAACTGGTTCTTTGCAGCACTTTTTTTGGAATACTCGTTATACATCCTGTACCGTGGTTTCATAAGAAAGAGAATAATATATTTTCTATACCAGAATTATTTATTTACTCACCTTGACACTTTGCAGTATCTTATTTGTGCAAAACATTGTGCCATTTTTACTGTACTGGTGTGGCATACCTTGACAGAACCCTGCTTTTAGATAACCATGACTAAACAGTAAAATGCCAGGGTAGGAAGGATAGCATTCCTCCCTAGGTCACGAAATATTTCATTACTGATGTCAGCATGTAGCATTACTCATACAAACCAGCTCCAGAAGTTTTTCTTTAGTTCTGTTGTGGGATATGCTTTAGCACAATTCTACTGATGATGAGCTCTCTAGCTCTTTGTTATTGCCCCATTTCCTACTTCATTCACATGCAGAGTGCTGTTGTAAATGCCCTTTTGACACATTTTCTGATGTGAGTAAGGTATCCTCCCATTGCCATTTCCAAAGCCATCCCAGCTGCAAATTAGTTAATCCTTACAAAAGTGATTCTCGCTGCTAGGGGGTCTGTGGAAGCTGAAAAAACCTTTTCTTTGGCAGTAACTGCTGTAAGAAGAAACAATAAATAAATAAACAATAAGATCTTCATTCTTAATCTAGTTCCAAAGCGTTCATACTAAGACTAGAAAAATAAACACGTTGCTTTTTGTTTTTGTTTGTATGATTGTTTGTTACATTCTAAGTCTTGGCTTTTCTTGGTGGCTGCAGCTGTTAAGTGCTGGCATAGTCCCCCCCCCCCCCCATATTTACACTTCTCCTTTTTTGCTTTTGTTTACAAGGTGCGTTGCTTTTGCCAGATAAGAAGGAAACTCATTTAGGTGATATTTCTTTCATTCTTTTCAAAACTGTATCAGAGTTACATAGTCTGGATGTGATAATCACAAAAGCTCCACATTAAGTAAAGCAAAAATAAATAACTATAGACATAAATAAAATCCAGTGTTCACATAAAACACAACTCTGAAGCCTAAATGAGTCAGTATGTATATATGTTTGTCTCGGGGTGGGGGGGGTTGGGGGCAAGGAAAGAGAGTATAATAATTATATAATTCTCAGCTTGCCAACAAATAATAAATTGCAAAAACAAACAAGTAATAAACTGATATTCATATATATATATATATATATATATATATATATATATATATATATATATATATATTTTTTTTTTTTTTTTTTTTTTGCTGTGTTCTGCAGCAGCTCATATTGTAACCATGATTTGTTAAATGTCAAAATTGTATTATTTTAGTATGGACTGTCCATTTTTTAATTATTTGTTAATTATTACTTCTTTTTGCATTACATTTCTATGTATAAGGAGCTTTTCTCCCAAGGCCTCCACTGAAAACGAACCCTTATAGTCCAGTCAGACTTTCCTGGGAAACAAATGTCAGTCAATAAATAAATAATAAATACATGCTATTTGTTACTATTTGCATACTATACAGCCTCTTGCTTTATATATCATGTATAAAACTGAAAAAAAAAATATGAACAATTACTTTAAATCAGCAAGGTATTTCATTAACTGTTATCTGTTCTGTCACTGACCAAACTCTAGTAATCATAGGTTCATAGGTAGGTGCTAGGCTATCAGCCCGAGGGCCAAAGCAAGCCTAGCCAACAGTGTATTGGCTTTCGCCACCCATGTATTGTTAAATTCCTGCCCCTCTATCAAGCAGTGCCCCAGACATAATCCCAGGGGTGAACTTCCTATCACCCATCCACTTATCAAGGTTTCTCTTGAATAGTACTAATGACGAGGTCTGCTTGATGTGGATGGGAATCTTGTTCCAGGGCATAGTAAGTCTCTGAGACACGAATCTATCCCTCCAGCATGTCCTATTCATTGTTGTGGTGAGGTTTAGGTCTCTAGAGTGTGTAGCTCGGGGAGATTGGGACTTTAAGTGGCGCATGTCCTTTAATTCTGTGTTTGACATAGTCTTGTATGTCAGACAGAGGTCTCCTTGGTGTAAGCTGTATGCGACCGAGTAGAGTTTGAGTTTCTTGAGCTGGACAGCATAGGGCAATTGCTTGTGGCCAGCAATCCTCTTGATGAGGTACTTTTGGAGTCTCTCAAGTTATTGCAGGTGTCTTGTGAGGTACATCCCAAACGATGTATTGTATTCAATGAGAGGTCTGATAAGTGATGAGTAGAGGGGAACGATGACTTTCTTATTTCTAGATGTGAACCCTTTTGTGATTAAGTGGGCCACGTAGAAAGATTTTCTGACCACTGTGGCAATATGGTTATCAAAGGAGAGGTTGCTATCTACTTGGGTGCCAAGGTCTCTTATCACACTTTCTGTGTTAAGTGAACTTCCCCCTATTTGGTAATTCATGGGTACTGTGTTTTTGCCAAAGGGGATAACAATGCACTTTTTGGCATTTAGTTTGTGGCCATGACTTTGACACCAGGTGTCAGTCTCGGTGAGGCCCTTTTGCAGGATGTCTACGTCGGCAGGGGAATCGATAATGCCACCCAGTTTGCAGTCATCTGTGAACTTAGTTAGTCATGGACCCTTGGTGTTCGCTTGCACTTCAGAGAAGTATATACCGAACAGGAGGGATCCCAGGACTTAACCCTGGGGTACTCCACTTGTCACTGGTTTGGAGTCGGATCTGGAGTCAACAACTCTTACCATGTGGGTCTATCCATGAGCCAGTTGGCCACCCATCTTGTGATGTAAGGGTTTATGTTAAGTTTGGTGAGTTTATCAATGATTCCTGAATGAGGGATAGTGACAAAGGCTTTTGCGAGGTCCAGGTAGGCTGTGTGGACTACCTTGCCCTTGTCTATGGCCTTTGTAACTGTTTCAAAGAAGTCTACCAGATTTAGGAGACATGACCTACCTTTTACAAATCTGAATTGGGTAGCATCCAGAGTTTGGAGGTTACCTATATCTTTGTTTATGAGTTCCATGATGATATGCTCCATGGCCTTGCAAACCAGGCTTCTCAGGCTAACAGATCTATAGTTCCCGGGGTCTGTGGTGGTTCCTCCTTTGTGGAGTGGGATAACTGTTGCTGTGCACCATTCTGTAGGCAAATAGCCTGTGGTGAGGCTCTGGTTGAACATGGATTTTAGGTGGGGGGCTAGTTCATTTTGGAGTTCGTGTAAGACTCAGCCTGGGATGTTGTCCAGTCCCATGGATGCTGTGTTTTTGGCTTTAGAGAGTGCCATTTTTACCTGTGTGTTTGTGATTGCTGGGGCTCTACAACCATCTGGTATAGTTATGGGCCCTTTGGGGGGTGAGGGGGGAGTAAAGTTTGCACTGAACCTATCTGCCAATATGTTGGCTATATCAGTTGGCTCTGTATATTTTGTGCCGTTCTGTTGTAGCTCAATGCAGATCGGGGTGTTGCCATGGAGATTCTTCACATAGCTAAAGAATGCCTTGTGGTTGTCTTTAGAATCCATGCCAATTTTTCTTTCAAAATTAGCTTTGGAGGATTTTATGAGAAATCTTAGTTTCTTACTGAGGCTCGTCAGTAAGTTCCTCCATACCTGGGGTTTTACTCTCTTTTGCAACAGTTTCTTTGTTCTGTTGTAGAGTTTGTTAATGGCAGGGGACCACCAGATAGGCTTCCTTTTTTTGGAGGATAGCATATTGGTTTTGTTGGGGATAGAACGATCCATGCACTCATGCAGGTGCTTGTAGACTGCATTTGTTATGGATTTAGCAGTCGTGACTGTATTGACTGTGTTATCCATCTGCAGGGGTGTTGCGAAGTTAGTCACATCAGTTTTTAGAAGCGTGAAGTTCGCTTTGGAGAAATTTTTAACAAGGGTTTTCTTGTCTGGGGGTGGGGTCAGGATGTGGATATCTAGGGTGATTAGTTTATGGTCTGATCTAACCAGCAAGAAGTTGATCTTGGGAGTTGAGCACTGGTCACCCATGATGGTAATGACCAGGTCCAGAATATTGTTACCCCTGGTGGGGGCATTGACAAGTTGATCCAGGACATTAGAGTTTATGAACTCCAGGAATTGTTGAGCCAGGGGGTTAGTACAAGAGTAGTTTACCCAGTTAATGTTTGGGTAGTTGAAATTGCCCATTATTATGGTGTTTGGTTGGACCCTCATTTTTTCCAATGTCCCCAGGAACAAGGAGTGAGCGTCCTGGGTCATGGTGGGGTATCTAAAATAAGCTACAATTTAGAATGCATTTTTGCCCTGGGTTAGTTGCACTTGGATGATTTCAGAGGCATTGTATTTTGCAACTAGCCTGGAGGTGTGGATGTCCTTGATGAATATGGGCACGCCTCCTCCCTTCGTGTTTTGGTCCGGGTTTTGTGGCCAAAACGTGTGGTATGAGTTATAGCCTGGTAGTGCTGAGGTACTCTCGGGAGCCTTGAACCAGGTCTCAGTCACTGCACAGATGTCGATGTTCACCATTTTGAGGAGTGCCTCAACTGAGTGCATTTTGAGGTTTAGACTCCTAGCATTGAGTAACATTGCCCTCATTTTTTTTGTTTCCTGTAGTTCTTATGGTGGTGAGTCTGTTTTTTGAGCTTTGCCTAAAAAAGGCCCTATAGGGGCAGCAAGAGCCTTGGCCAATATTCTGAATCCCAGGGGTGACAGGTGCAGGCCATCTCTGGTGAAGCATCGTGGCCTGTCAAGCATGTCATTCCAGGCAGACAGATACTGGATCCACTTTGAATGACACCAGAAGCTTAGCCAATTGTTGAAGTTGATCATCTTATCCTTGTACTGTGGTATCATTTTTGGTGAAGGCAGGATGCTACTCAGGGCTAGAGTCATACCTGCCTGGGCTACATGATTGGAGAGCTCTTCCATGTCTCTTTTCATGTAGTCCAGGGAGGTATGTCTTAGGTCATTTACACCAACATGGACTATGACAGTCATATTTGTACTTGCCTTGTAGTGACCTGAGTGCATGCATTATGTGGCAGATTCTGGCACCCAACAAGCAGCTGACAGTAACCTTCTCTTTGCCCAGCCTGCTGAGTGGGGCATCAGTGTGCCTGACTATAGAGTCATCTATCACAAGTGTGCTGGGTATGCTGTTTTGCCTTATGGGCTGTGTTTGTGCAGCACAGCGAGTTTGTGGGCTAAGTGTTGTTTGGGGTGTGTTGGTGGGAGGAAGTTGCTTGTGTGTCTGCTTTGGAGGTGTCTGTTGCCTGGGCAGATTTAGATTTTTAATCAGAGCCTCCGTATATGTCTTGGTGTTTCTATGTGTGGGTTTTGGAGGTGTTGGTTTAGTTGGTTTATGTGTTGTGAGTGGGGTGTTGTGAGTTGTTACCTTCTCCTCTTGAATGTCTGTTCCAGTCCTGGTTGGAGAGAGCCTTGCCTCTAGATTGGCTGTATAAGTGCATCTCTCACAAGTGTTAGTGTTTGGTGGTAGGAGGAGAGGGTTGTCTGCTTACATGAGGCAGTTGTAACATTGCCTCAAGATGCCTAGTCTCATCAGGTAGGCTGGAGAGTACACCGGGAGCTGTCTCTTGGACATGCCTGAATAAGTAGGGAAGTATAAAGACTATTCTCTTCTGGCAGATGCAGGGGTTGAATGCTTATTGCTGCAGTAGATTCTAAGGGAAAAGCTGAAGAGCAGACTTTGTGGAGCCGGGAATTGTTAACCCCAGCTAATTGGCGCTGCTCGGAGTGTAAAACCGCACAAAAGCGGGTTTTTATAGCAGGAAGATAAAAGGGATAGAAATTAGCCCAAAATGGCCAATAAACTACAAATTCTGAGCTGAAAATCACTCCTCCAGGGACAGATAGGCTGCTCAAAGCTCCCCACTCACACTGGTGAACAGAGAAACTTCCTTCTATTCAAGTAAGGTATGGGCCAACACAGAAACTACAATGCAGCCCTGGATTCAGCAAACTCTGAAAACTGGACTCTACTAGCTACAGAAAGGCGGGAAACAAGTAAAGGATAGCTTATTTTTTTTTTTTTTTGTTTTTGTTTTAGAAATTAAGGCAGTAAACACAAAATAAACACTTTAGGCACAGAAAACGGCTTTAGCACTTGAGTATGTAGCCTACAACAGTTAAAACAGTTTAAATGCTCAAAAAACGAATTTAAAGTGCAAACAGTAAGTAAGTACAATAAAACAGTTGCAAAAGGCTTTTTAGTATCAAATAAATGCTAGAAACCGAGTGTTTAGGGTAATTAGCAATTTCTAGCAAGAAACAAGTCAAAAAAGTACTTAAATCAAACCAAAGTTTCTCTTTCCTCTTTCTGCTGCTGTAGGACTCTGCAGATCACCTGGGCAGGTTCTTGCTGAGCTGATACAAGTGCAAATAAATGCGCAAAAGCAGTTTTTTATAGCAGGAAGATAAAAGGGATAGAAATTAGCCCAAAAATGGCCAATAAACTACAAATTCTGAGCTGAAAACAACTCCTCCAGGGACAGATAGGCTGCTCAAAGCTCCCCATTCTCACTGGTGAGCAGAGAAACTTCCTTC
The DNA here is from genome assembly GCF_019279795.1 of Protopterus annectens. Classification (NCBI taxonomy): domain Eukaryota; kingdom Metazoa; phylum Chordata; order Ceratodontiformes; family Protopteridae; genus Protopterus; species Protopterus annectens. The sequence goes on from NC_056730.1 coordinate 1,110,350,373, forward strand.
TATCCAAGTAATGCATGGGCCAACACAGAAAAGTACAGTTTTGTACCTTGCATAAATGTAGACGTTCGAGTGTTCACCCTGCTGCAGTCATCACACTTGGGTTATCCTGCTGTCAGGAGGTTCCACAGTCGGCCTGAGTTCCAAAGTCTTGGTCCGGCATTGGTTGCTGTCGCTTCTTCCCTGATGTCAGTGCGCCAGGGATATATAAGAGGCATCCAACGCCATTTTCTTCAGTTTTTCTTGCCCCAGATGTCAGGTGCCCCCAATAGGTAGGCAATATATATATATATATATATATATATATATATATATATATATATATATATATATATATATATAAAAATAAAACAAAACCTTCAGGCACAAGCAAATACACCACAGATGTAGCATAGGATAGAGTGGTATAGATAAGTTCAGCTAGTTCAGAGGAGATAGAGGGAGGGTAACCTGGACTGCAGCAGGGTGAACACTCGAACATCTACATTTATGGTAGGTACAAAACTGTACTATGTTCATTGTGTTACCCTGCTGCAGTCATTACACTTGGGTTGAATCCCAAAGGTATGGATGGGTGGTGGAGTTAAACAGGGTTAGAAGAAGCTAGTAGGCCCTGCAGAACTGCAGTGGCAAAACCAGCTCTAGTCTTAGAATATAGAGGTAAGTGATAGTGTTTGGTGGAGGTGTGCACTGAACTCCAAGTTGCAGCTTCCAGAATATCCTTGGTTGGCACTCCCCTGAGAAAGGCTGCTGATGTAGCTGTAGCCCTGGTGGAGTGGGACTTAATGTTAGCAAGTACCGGTTTCCCATGATGCGTGTAGCAGAAATGTATGCAATGCCCTATCCATTTATAAATGGTCTGTTTTGAGATAGCTTTTCCTTGTGATCCTGCAGCATAGGCTACAAAGAGCTGGTCAGATTTTCTGAAAGCCTTAGTTTTATCCAAGTAGTAACGTAATTGACTGTGAATGTCCAAAGAGTGCAGGAGTCTTTCTCCTTTGTTCTGGGGATTTGAGGAGAAGGTGGGCAAATGAATGGTTTGGTTTAGGGCCACACTGGATACCACCTTTGGCATAAAGGAAGGGTTAGTTCATAGAGAGACTCTGTCTTGATGAAAAATGAGGAAAGGCTCCACTGCCATTAGTGCCTGTAGCTCTGAGACTCTTCTAGCTGAGGTTATTGCTAGTAGCAGGGCAGTTTTCCATGAAAGAAATTTTAAATCTGCTGAAAAAGCTGGTTCAAAGGGCGGCAGTGTAAGCTTTTCCAGAAAAAAAGTTGAGATCCCAAGTAGGTGTTGGTGCTCTCCTGGGCATAGCCACCTAGGCAGCCCTCTAGCACAGAGGCTTTTTTTTTATTTATTTGCTGCTGTAAGACCAGGATGGGAGCACTGAGTGGTGTGGTTGGGGGTGCCGTGTAACCCTTTTGCCTAGAGCACCAGTCAACCTAAGGCCGCTCCTGCTCCTGGGTGGTCTTATGTTCTTAGCCCCTCTGAGGTACTCTCTTAGGAGTGGATGTGAGAATAAAGGAGGATCCGTATTATAATGAGCTGAAATTGCTGAGGCGTGGATCTTAATAGATGAAAAGGAAAGTCCTTTGTGCAACATCTCAGTTAAATATTGTAGAATCTGAGGAATGTTTGGATCAAGGGGAATTTGGCCTTTAGCCTGGTTCCAGGCGCAACATTTTTTCCATTTGTCTGAATAGGGTTTCCTGGTGCTGGGCCTCCTGGCCTCCAGAATGATATCCATAACAGCTTTGGATAGAGGTGTTGGCTGGTTGTTTAAGTAATTTGCCATGCAGCCAGGTTTAAAGTCTTGAGCTGGCTGTGTAGAATCTGATTGTCTCGCTGGGTGAGCAGGTGAGGAATTTGTGGTAAAATCCATGGTGGAAAAAGGAAGACACTTGGTTGAGAAATCCACTTTATGAAGCAAAGCTTTCGGGTAGAACCCTTTATCAATACTAATATTAGTATTAGTATTGATAAAGGGTTCTACCCGAAAGCTTTGCTTCATAAAGTGGATTTCTCAACCAAGTGTCTTTCTTTTTTCTGTGCTCTGCAGTTGGTGTTTTTCATTTAAAATCCATGGTGGGCCATGGGCCATGTTCCTTAGAATTGGATACCAATGCTGGCATGGCCAGTCTGGTGCAATGAGTATCATTTGTGGCCTCTCTAATCTGACTTTCAGCAGTACCTTTGCTAGAAGAGGCAGTGGAGGAAAGGCATACACTGTTAATGTTTTCCAACTAAATGAGAGGGCGTCCACTTTCCAAGCTTGTGGATGGAATGTCCTTGTGCAAAATTTTTGAAGTTGGTAGTTTTGGGGGCTGGCAAACAGATCTATGTCTGGGCATCTCCATTTTTGAACTATCATTGCAAATACTTGTGGATCTAGTTTCCACTCGTGTGGATCCATGATGTTTCTGCTTAGGTCGTCTGCCAATGTGTTTTTCTTTCCTGGCAGGAATTGTGCTTGTAATTGAACCTGGTAAGACAGTGCTGTGTTCCACAAGGTCATTGCTTGCCTGCATAGAGGGTAGGAATGTGTGCCCCCTTGCTTGTTTATGTACCACATTACTGTGGTATTGTCCGTCTTTATTATTAGTTGTCCTGGGTGTAAGAGGTCCTTGAAAGCTGTTAGGGCATTCTGTACTGCTAGCATTTCTTTTTGATTGATATGCAGATGCCTTTGATCTGTAGTCCATTTGCCCTGAATGCACTGTCCTGCCATGTGTGCTCCCCAGGCATAGTCCGATGCATCTGTTGTCATAGTTTGCCTGGCTGTGGGTAAGGTGAAAGGCTGACCCTTGTTGAGGTGACATGCCTGTGCCCACCATAGACACTCCTGTTGAAGGCAGGGAATGAGTGGTATCATTGTTTCCAAGCTGTGGCTGTGCTGAGTCCATACACTTTTCAGGTACCATTGTAATTTCCTCATATGCAGTTTTGCAAATGGTACTAGTAGTATGCAAGATGCCATGAATCCCAAGGCCTGCAGAATTTTTCTTGCAGAGAGTTGGGTCTTTGTTGCCATTATTTTGAAATATTGAGTCAGCTGTTGTTGCTTGTCTGGCATGAGATAAGCCATCTGGGCCGTTGTATTCAAGCTGGCACCCAGGAATATTATGTTTTGTGAGGACACTAGTTTTGATTTCTTTTTGTTTACTGTGTACCCTAGGCAACTTAGAAGGTGTTTGACAAATGCCAGATGCTTAAAAAGAATGTCATTGCTTTCTGCTTGAATAAGGCAGTCATCCAGGTATGGGTATATTTGAATTCCTCTTTGTCTGCAGTATGCAATTACTGGTGCCAGGCATTTTGTGAAGACCCTGGGTGCAGTAGATAAGCCAAAGGGCAGTGCAGAGAATTGATAATGCATGAACCTGCAATGAAGCGGAGGTATCTTCTGCAATTTTGTCTGATAGGGACATGCAGGTATGCCTCCTTGAGGTCCAACGTTACTAGCCAAGCATTCTTGCCCAGTATGGGAAGAAGCTGCTGTAGTGTTAGCATCTTGAATTTTGGTACTTGCAGATAGGTGTTCAGAATTGAAAGATCCAGATTGGTCTCCATGCTTTGTCTTTTCTTGGGACTAGAAAGAGTCTTGAGTAAAATCCTTGTCCTTGCTCCTGTGTAGGTACCTGTTGAATGGCTCTCATGTCCATGAGAGCTGTAATTTGTTTTTGTGCCTCTGCCCATTGATTTGGTGGTAGGTTTGGCATTCCTTTTATCCTTGGCAAGGTATGAAAGTGGAATCTGTATCCCTGTGAGACAATGTTTAGGACCCATTTGCCTTTTGTGATGATGTGCCAGTTGTCTGCAAAAAATGCTAATTTTCCTCCCAAGGGAGCTGCCAGGAGAGATTTGCTTGGTAGTTTGAGGATTGAGTCATTGTGTTTGTCTTCTGCTAGCTTGGGGCCTGTCTTCTCCTCCTTTCTGGGTAGCAGTACCCCATTGGCAAGGTTTGTAAGGGCCTTGTGACTGACCTCTGCCCCTTGGGCATCTGTATTTGCCCCTCTGTGATCTGTCAGAAGCTGGAAAGGACCAGTTTTTTGTTGGCCAATTTCTGCTGAAACGTGGAGGTTGCACCTGTAAAAAATCCTTGCCGTCTGCATAGACTTTGCCTTATCCTCCATTTTCTTTAAAACCTCTTCTGCTTTGACACCAAATAATACATCCTGCTGTAAAGGTGCATTCAATAATTTTGCTTTAACATGATCAGGTAGGGTTTGTTCTTTTAACCAAGCATGTCTATGTATGACAGACCCAGTAACAGCTGCTCTACAGGAAGCTTCCAATGAATCAAATCCACATTGTAAAGTATGTTTGCCCACCTGTTCAGCTGCATGCAACAGATCCTGCATTTCCTTGAATTCAGACTGTTCAGAATGTGTGCTCATTTTTTGTTTTAACTGAGACATTAGGAATTGCTGATATTTCAGCATGTGAAACTGACAATTTAATGCTCTCATAGCCAGAGTTGCTGAGGTGTATATTTTCTTTCCCCATCTATCTAGGGCTCTGGAATCCCTTTCAGAGGGTACAGGATTTTTAGCCATAGAAGCTTTAGCCCCCTTGGGACACTGGGAAATTGTTTCTGGGTCAGCCACAGGGCTTTTATAAAGGAATTTGTGTGAATCAGGTACTCTGTACTATCTGTCTGGTTTGGCTGGAGCAGGAGGTAGAGAGTCTGGATTTAGACTAGACTCCAAGTAAACATCATCCACAATATCTAAAACTGGAGGGATAGCAAGTGGTCTGTGCTGGGGTAGTAAAAGGAACTCTCGGAGCCTTTTCTTAGAATCACAGTAGTCCTGGCCTTCCCAGTGGAAATGTTCCCTCATGGTATGTAAAGTTTCCCCAAAGGAGTAGTCTTCAGGGGGAGATGCTGAGGGAATAGAGTCTTCAGCATCAGAGTCTTCATAAGGGGGAATAGTGTAATCCTGTTCCTCAGAAGAATCTGAGGAAATAGAAACCTGTTCAGAGGAAGCAAAATCCTCCTCTTGTCTTGGTCTTTTATCTGGAGGGGGATGGGAACCCCTGATTAGGGTAATCAAATCTTCACCCATCTTAAGCATCTGTTTCTTAGGCATGGGGCCTTGAACTACAGACTGATGCACAGTCTTTTTTGGTTTTAAAGGAGTTTTAAGCTTAGCATAAGATTTAATGGTGAGTATAGTCGGTCTGAAGACACCTTCTGCAACCGAAGGTGTTTCCACTGCACCAGGCTCTCCTTCTGCTTTGGTGTCTGAAGGGCCTAATAAGGATGGCTGCATCAGCCTAGTGTCTGGGGTTCCAATTCTGCGGTCGTCAGGGGCTGCGTAGGCGCCTCACTGAAAATCGGAGAACCGGCGACAGGCCCAGCAGAGGCCTCGGAGTCTGGCTTGTTCCTAGGCTGCCTGTCCTTATCCTTGCGTTTTTTTATGCATGCTGGTCGTCAGCTGCTCCGACGGCATGATATAATTAAATTTCCTACCAAAGTAATGTCGAGCGAAGTCAAAACGGCGTTTGATAGTTAGTTTATTAAATCTAGCACAAAACCGACAACCTGTGACGTCGTAGTCTGGGCCTAGGCAAGGAATACAATAAGAATGGAAGTCCTTATGAGGTATTTGCTTCCCACAAGAAATGCAATTGTTAACTTTTTCTGACATCGGACTGAGGCAAGAAAAGGTTCCCCAACGGGGTACTTAGCTTTATTGATGACTTCAGACTGAAATTCAAATCGAAAATCTCAGGAGTCAGCCGACTGGCACATGCGAACTGCTTCTGCTTCGGGCACCGCGCGGCAAGAAAGACTGAAGAAAATGGTGTTGGATGCCTCTTATATACCCCTGGCACACTGACGTCAGGGAAGAAGCGACAGCAACTGACGCCGGACCAAGACTTTGGAACTCAGGCCGACTGCAGGACCACCTGATGGCAGGATAACCCAAGTGTGATGACTGCAGCAGGGTAACACGATGAACATCTACAATACAGCCCTGGATTCAGCAAACCCTGAAAACTGGACTCAATTAGCTTCAGAAAGGCGGGGAACAAGTATAGGATAGCTTATTTTTTTTTAGAAATTAAGGCAATAAACACAAAATAAACACTTTAGGCACAGAAAAACGTCTATCACACTTGAGTGTGTAGCCTACAACAGTTAAAACAGTTTAAATGCTCAATATCTACAAATATGCAGAGCTGAGTATATATTTTTTGATTTTAGACTTTGTACTGTTAGTTGTTGCTTAGATCTCTTTTGAAACTGTTTTGTTCCCTCTCCCTATTTTTGGCTTGTAGATTAAATTTGGTGGCTTTTGCAGTTGCCCGCCCCACTGTAAATTTGATCTGGGACACTCCCCCAGTCCCATCTCTTTACCACATTCTACCTAATAAACTCTTTCTGTACTTGCTTTTAGTCCTTTTTAATTTAATTGCATTTTTTAAACTGTGTTTGGTCTAATATTGCTTCATACTCAAGTGTGCTAGCTTGCACTGCATGTGAATTGTTTTTACTACTGTTTTTGTTACTTTTCTGTAAAAAAAACAAAAAACTGTAAGCCTGTTTCCTACCTTTCCTGTAACTAGTGTTCCAGATACAGATTTGCTGTATCCAGGACTGTATGTGAGCTTCTGAGCCCCCCAAGCCTGTGTTGGAGGGAAGCCTTCTAGCTTATCAGTGGGAGTGGTAAGCACTAGGTAACCTGTCTACCACATAAGGAGTGGTTCTGGCCCATAAATTGTAGTTATTGGCCGTTTGGGCAATCTCTTCCATCTTTCTCAACTTTCTGATTTGAAAGCCTGCATTTGCACATGTTTCTGTCCTGTAACTCATCTAGTGCAGATACAGATTCTTAGTTTTAGCACTTAAATTTGCTAATTCGTGCTCAGCACTTGTTCAGAACTTGTAAGCACTAAATAAGCTACTAATTACTATAGCACTCAACCTTCCTCATTACCTAGAGGAAAACAGTTTTTGTACTTACTTTTCTCACTTACTTACAGAAAAACAGCTCTTGTACACACTTTCCTCACTTATCTAGAGGAACATAGTTTTTTATTCAGGCATGTCCTAGGGTCAGCTCCCAGTGTTCTCTCCTGTCTATCTGATGAATCTGGGCATCTTGAGACAATGTAGAAATTGCCTCATGTACACAGACAACCCTCTCCTTCTACCACCCAACACTACAATATGTGAGAGATGCACTTATCTAGCCAAACTGGAGGTAAATCTCTCTCCAACCAAGACTGAACTTGACAGTCATGACGAGAAGGTAAACATTTGCACCATACCACATTCATCACATAGTCTCACTAAGTCTACACCACCAAAATCCACACATAGTAACACAAAAACATTCATGGAGGCTCTCAGTAATAATCTGTCTAAGCAACAGAGACCTCCAAAGCAGAAACGCAAGCAACCTCCACCCCCCCAACACAACCCAAATGACACATAGCCCACAGACTCAGTGTGCCACTCAACCACAGCCAATAAGGCAAAACAACATACCCAACACACTAGTTATAGGTGACTCTATAGTCAGGCACACTGATGCCCCACTCACCAGGCTAATCAAGGGGAAGGTTACTGTCAGCTGCCTGTCAGGTGCCAGGGTCCGACACATAACCCATGCACTCAGGTCACTCCACAACAAGTACAAATATGACTGTCATTGTCCATGTTGGTGTGAATGACCTGAGACATACCTCCCTGGACTACATGAAAAGAGACATGAAAGAGCTCCACGATCTTGTAGCCCAGGCAGGTATGACCCTAGCCCTGAGTAGCATTCTGACATCGCCCAGAATGATACCGCAGTACAAGGAGAAAATGATTGACTTCAACAATTGGCTAAGCTTCTGGTGTAATTCTAAGGGGATCCAGTATCTGTCTGCTTGGGATGACATGGTCGACAGACCATGATGCTTTGCCACAGATGGCCTGCACCTGTCGCCCCTGGGATTCCGGATACTGGCTAAGGCTCTTGCTGCCCCTATAGTGCCTTTTTTAGGCAATGTTCAAAGAACACATTCACCACCGTAACAGGAACAGGCAAGCAAAAACTGAGGGTAATGCTACTCAATGCTAGAAGTCTAAATCTCAAAATGCACTCACTCGAGGCTCTCTTTAAAATGGAGAACATTGATATCTGTGCAATGACTGAGACCTGGTTCAAGGCTCCAGAGAGCACCCCTGCACTACCAGGTTATAACTCATACCACACGTTTTGGCCATGTAACCTGGACCAAAACACCAAAAGGCGGAGGTGTGTCCATATTCATTAAGGATATCCACTCCTGAAGGCTAGTTGCTCAGCATAATGCATCCGAGGTTATCCAAGTGCAATTAACTCTGGGAAAAACTGCAATCCAAAGATCCCCCGCCATACCCCAGGATTCCCACTCCTCTTTTCTTGATGTGCTAGAAAATATTAGGGTTCAGCCAAACACCCTAATAATGGGTGACTTCAACTACCCCACCATTAACTGGGAAAACTACTCGTGTACCAACTCCTTAGCTCAACGCTTTCTGGAATTCATAAACTCCAATGACCTGGATGAACTTATTCACACTTCCACCAGGGGCAACAATATCCTAGACCTAGTCATTATCAACATGAGTGACCGGTGTTCCACACCTGAAGTCAACTCCTTGTTGGTCTGATCCGACCATAAGCTAAACACCCTTGATATCCACATCCCACACCCACACCCCATTAAGGAAACCATGGTAAAAAATTTCTCCAAAGCCAACTTCATGCTTCTTAAGACAGAAGTGGTGAACTTCATGACACCCATGCAGATGGACAATACAGTTACAACTGCTGAATCCTACACAAATGCACTCTATAAGCACTTACAAGAGTGCATAGATCGTGTTATCCCAAACAGAACCAAGACGCTATCCTCCAAAAAAGGAAGCCAATCTGGTGGTCCCCTACCATAAACAAACTGTGCAACAGAAGGAAGAAACTGTTGCAAAAGAGAGTAAAATCCCATGAGTGGAGGAGCTCCCTGGTCAGCCTCGGTAAGCAGCTGAGATCCCTTATAAGATCCTCCAAAGCTAGCTACAAAAACAAAATCACCACTAATTCTAAGGACAACCACAAAGCATTCTATAGCTATGTCAAGAATCTCGATGGCAACACCCAGATCTGCTCTGAGTTACAGCACAACGGCATGAAAATTACAGAACCAACTGATATTGCCAACATCCTGGCAGATAGGTTCATTGTTAACTTTACCCCCCTCACCCCCTAAAGGGCCCATATCTATACAGGAAGAATGCAGAGTCCCTGTAATCACAACTATGCAGGTAAAAGCTGCACTCTCTAAAGCCAAAAACACAGCATCCATGGGACTGGACAACATCCCAGGCTGCGTTTTACACGAACTTCAGAACAAACTGGCTCCCCACTTAAGCACCATGTTCAATAATATACTCGCATCAGGCTTTGTGCCCACTGAATGGTGCACAGCAACATTTATCCCACTCCACAAAGGGGGAGCCACCACTGATCCCTGGAACTATTGACCTATTAGCCTGGCGAGCCTGGTCTGCAAGGCCATGGAACGTATCATCATGGAACTCATAACCAAAGACAGTGGTAACCTCCAAACTCTGGATCCCACCCAGTTCAGGTTTGTGAAAGGCAGATCATGCCTCCTGAACCTGATTGACTTCTTTGAGGCAGTCACTAAAGCCATACATGAGGGTAATGTGGTTCACACAACCTATCTTGACCTCGCCAAGGCTTTTGACACCATCCCCCATTCTGGAATTATAGCTAAACTCACTAAAAATGGTATAAATCCCTATGTCACAGGATGAGTTGCCAACTGGCTCACTGACAGAACCCACACTGTAAAAGTTGCAGACTCCAAATCTGACCTCAAAGCAGTGACAAGTGGAGTACCACAGGGTTCCATCCTGGGACCTCTCCTGTTTGGTATCTACTTCTCTGAAGTACAGGCTAACACAGAAGGCCTCTGGCTAATGAAGTTCGCAGATGACTGCAAACTAGGAGCCATAGTCAAGTCCCCAAATGATGTGGATATCCTACAGAAGGGCCTCGCTGAGACAGATGCCTGGTGTCAGAGCCATGGCCTCAAGCTCAATGCCAAAAAGTGCAGTGACATCCCATTTGGTAAAAACTCTGTACCGATGAACTACCACATAGGCAGCAATCTACTTAACACCAAATGTGTGATAAGAGACCTTGGGACCCAGGTGGACAGTAGTCTATCCTTTTATAGTTACATCGCCACAGTAGTCAGGAAGTCCTTCTACATGGCACACCTCATCATAAAAGGGTTCTCATCCAGGAAAAAAGAGGTCATTGTCCCCCTCTACTCTACACTCATTAGACCCATTATAGAGTACAACGCCCCTTTTGGAATGTACCTCACAAGACATCTGCAGCAGCTGGAAAGGCCACAGAAGTACCTCACAAAGAGGATTACTGGCCTCAAACAAATGCCCTACACTGACCGCCTCAAAAAACTCCAGCTTTACTCCGTAGCATATCACCTACTCCGAGGTGATCTCTGCCTAACATATAAATCTATGTCAAACCCAAAGCTGTTGGACATGCTACACCTAAGGAAATCCCAATCCCTCCAAGCTACACGCTCTAGGGACCTAAACCTTGTCACCACAATAAACAGGACATGCTGGAGGGACAGATTCCTGTCTCAGAGACTTCCCATACTCTGGAACAGGCTACTCATCTACGTCAAGCAAAGTTCTTCATTAGCACTCTTCAAGAAAAGTCTTGATGAGTGGATGGGAAATAGGAAATACACCCTGGGGATCACTTCTGTGTCTCTGCTCGACAGTGGCACAGGAAAATAACTTTCTTGGGTGGTGTAAGCCGGGGAACCTTGTTGGCTAGGCTTACGTAGGCCCTTGGGCCGATAGCCTAGTACCTACCTATGAACCTATGAAATGAATTTAAACTACAAATAGTAAATAAGTACAATAAAACAGTTGCAAAAGGCTTTTTAGTATCAAATAAATGCTAGAAACTGAGCGTTTAGGTGGAATTAGCAATTTCTAACAAGAAACAAGCCAAAAAAAACACGCAAAAGTGGGTTTTTATAGCATGAAGAGAAAAGGGATAGAAATTAGCCCAAAATGGCCAATAAACTACAAATTCTGAGCTGAAAACCACTCCTCCAGGGACAGATAGACTGCTCAAAGTTTTCTACTCTCACTGGTGAACAGAGAAACTTCCTTCTGTTCAAGTAAGGTATGGGCCAACACAGAAACTACAATACAATCCTGGATTCAGCAGACTCTGAAAACTGGACTCAGCTTCAGAAAGGCGGGAAACAAGTATAGAATAACTTTTTTTTTTTTTTTTTTTTTTTAGAAATTAAGGCAGTAAACACAAAATAAACACTTTAGGCACAGACAAATGGCTATCACACTTGAGTGTGTAGCCTACAACAGTTAAGACAGTTTAAATGCTCAAAAAATTAATTTAAAGTGCAAAGTTACATTTTCCACAAATGAGCATGCATATAATTTTATTTATTGTCAAAGTGCCTGCAAGAACTTCTGAGGCAAATTCAAGGTCATTTTTGAAAACCAGAGTCAGTTTAAAATACGAGCCATGGGATGAAAATTGAATCATTCATCGAGTCTGAGACTGACTTTTTTCACCCTGTCCTATTCATTTTTGGGCACCTCAATTACAGGGTAAATATAGCAATACAGTGTAGTACTCATCATAATCTTAGTTAGCAGGTGCCTTTCTCAACCCATTTTCATTATTTAGGTATATTGAATATAGAGTCAGATGGTGGTCTTATCTAATGGAATAAGTGATTTTTGATGTACAGAGGTTTGTCTTATTGCCTGCCTATTATTATCTTCATGAGTTCTCTTTTTAGACTAATCTGAAGTATGTTTAGGCAAAAGTTCAGACAGCAGGTTTTTCTGGCAGTGTTGGATAAAGGGTCATGGTCCAGTGGTATGTATCTCATTCCTTTTAATAGTAAAAGTCTACTGACCTGGGTACTGAGGTTCTACCTGACACACACACACACACACACACACACACACACACACACACACACACACACACACACACACACACACACACACACACACACACACACACACACACACACACCAGGCCTAGTGCACCTCCTGTTTTGTAAATTTCTACATCTGTCAGTGTTTCTTCAATGGGAAGCCCACAAAGACCACCAATTATAATTTATTTATATTTAATTCATCTGTTAACTGAAGAGGCCAGTAGGTACAATACCTATTTTCTTGGGTGATCTGGAAGCACTGGTCTAGTTAACTGATTAATTTAGAGTATGTTGCAGTTGCACTTCATAACTAAATGCCAGGAAGTGTGAGCCATATGGGATAGAATAGCTACTGTCAAGAAACAGTCTGGAGATTAGCATACATTTATTTATTTATTTTACATTTGTTTACAGGAAAGTCCGACTGGACACAGGTCCTTTTTCAGCGGATGCCTGGGGAGAAAAGCTACATTTACAGGCGTATTGTTAACATATAAAAGTATGCAGAGAGTACCAGTTACAGACAGTTCAGAAGTTTAAAAAACATTTCAAGATACCACATTGAGGGCAAATAACAGTTGATGAATACAATTCTTTACATGGAAGAAGTCCCATTATACATGATAATGCTACAAATACAATTAAAATGATAAAGAGGGTTATTTACTTACAGATGTAGTTACTACTTGCTGTTAGATTAAACTAAAGGGCAGTAGTTTGTCAGGGAACTAGGGAAGGCCTATTCAAGGGAGTTACAAGAGCATAGCCAGGTGTCCACTAGGTGTGACTGGAGGAGCTTTTTAAATTGTGAGACAGAGCTGTTGGAAGTTATTGGGGTTGACAGCTTATTCCATATTTTAGGAATGGCATTAGAGAAGAGAGATTTCCTATCTAAGTTATTAGCTTTGGTGGTATCTAGAAGGTGTCGGTTACTGGAGCGAAGAGTTCAAGCAGTGGTGTGTATGATTGAATGAGATTATGGAAAGAAGGGGTTTTATCAGGTTGGTGGGGGATTTTGTGGGCAAAGGTTTTTTGATTAAAGTGTAGAAGCTGGGGGAGTTCAAGCAAATTTAGCTGTTTAAATGATGTACAGTGATATGATCTATACGAGGCATCAGTGGCAGATCTTGCTATTTTATTGTAGCAAGATTCCAGTTGGATTAGGTCCATTTTTCAGAGATTGTTTAATACTGGGCAGGCATAGAGGAGGATTGGTAGGAGGTGTGTGCAAGCTATGGTAGCTTGTAAGAAACTGCTTATTTCTATACAGGAGTTCTATTATCTTATGAACCTTTTTGATAGTTTGGGCTATGTGAATATCAAATTTCAAGTTATTGTCAATTTTGACCCCAAGCACTTTAGTGTAAGCAGTTGGGGTGATCATAGTTTTGTTTCTGTACAAAATATTAAAAGACTGGGAAGATGAGTGGGAACTAGTTGGGCTAAAAAAAGGAGCTTGGTTTTGTTGTGATTTAGTATGAGCTGGGAGTTAGTGAGACATGTTTCTACAGACAGAAAGGAATCTTGGGTTATGGTATGGAGGTCTTGCAGTATGGGGGCAGCACATATTAGAGTGGAGTCACAGGCATATTGTACTGCAGAGGCAAGTGGTGTGGAGGTGCTCAGCTGGTTAGTGAATAGAAAGAATATTAGAGGTCCAAGAGCTGAGCCTTGTGGAACTCCTAAGGTGACTGGAAGAAGAGGGGAAAGTTGGTGTTGCCATTAGATGGCTTGCAGTCATGTTGCTAGTTAAGTTTGGTATCACATGATAGTGGAACTGCTGAGGTTTAGGGTGGAGAGAATATTGATGAGTTTATTGTGATTTACCACGTCAAAGGCTTCATATAAGTGTAAAAATATGGCAGATAGAAATTATCCATTGTATCTGTGGTGGTTCACTGCATTAGTAAAGGACAGTAGTGCTGTGGTGGTGCTGTGAAAGAATGGAAGCCATGTTGGGTGTTTCATAGTTTGTGTGTGAGAAGGTAGTCCATTAGTTGGGTGTGCATGACTCTTTCTAGTATTTTGGATAAGGGAGATAGGATGGAAATTAGACAATAATTGGTGACTTCAGTGGAATGACCTCCCTTGTGTAGTGGTAGAATGTGGGAGATTCTCCATATAACAGGTACTTAGCTTTCAGGTATTGATGTTTATGAGTATGACTACTGGGTAGGCTATTGCTTCAGCTGCACTTTGTGGAAATTCTGCTGGAAGGTTATCAGCGGCTAGGGTTGTTGGTTTAAGTTTTAGAAGTAGTTTTTTTATATATTTAACTTTTTGAAGAAGTTTTTTTACATATTTAACAGATACTGGGTGTAAGATAAAGTGGGAGGTGGAGTCTTGGGAGTTGGTGTTGTTCTGGGGGGTAAAAGGGGTAGGGTTGTCTACAATGTCTTGAGAGTTTGTTAGGGATTGGATAGTTTCTGTGAAGAATTTATTGCATTAGGCTACTGTATTGTCAGAGCTGTTAGTTGTTGTTGGGGTAGGGGTTGTGAATTTATCTGGATGAAGTATTAACTGCTACCCAGAATTTTTGAAGGTTTTTTGTATGTTTATTTTGGATGTTTTGGTAGTAGTTGGTTTTGTCTAATTTTACTAGTACTTTAGTTTTATTCTGAAGTTCTAGGTATGTTTGCTTAGTTGTTTGGGTTTTGTTTTAGTGAAATTGTTGCCAGGCTTTGTCTCTAGCCTTGAGTAAGGATCTACATTCTTTAGTTAGCCAGGGTGCATAATTAGATTTTACTTTAATAGTTCTAGGGGGTGCATGGCAGCTGAGCATGTCTAAGAATGTGTTGTTACGGAGTTTACTGCATCTTCTAGAGGTATCTGTTTGAGGGATTCCCAGTTACAACTATTTAGAGCGGTGATGAACATTTCTTTGTTTCTGATTAAAGTGGTATGTGGGGTGGATGACTTGGTGAGTCCAGGTCCTAAGAAGAAAGGTTGGTTGATGGTCACTTAGACTGTCTGGTAGACATCCTGATTGAAATGCTAGAGAGAGGTTGCTTACCAAAACCCAGTCAAGCATTGACTGTTGTTTGGAAGATTTATCAGTCCTTGTACGGGAGTTGATGAGTTGGGTGAACCCATAGAAGTTTATATGGGATGATGGATTTTCTGACGAGCAGTTAAGCCAATCAGTTTTGAAGTCACCCATCAGGATTGTTTATTGTGAGGGGAAATGGAAATCCAAAGTAGTATGTTTTTCTCGAATAGGTATATTGTTTCCTGGTGGGATATAACCACCTATGATATTAATGTGTTTTTTTGGGATCATAAAATCATAAGAGGTTACTAGGCTAATGGCCCTAGGGCCCTTACAAGCCTAGCCAAGAGTTTATCCCCCCAAAAAAAAACCTCAGTCAGCACCTGTTGCCCTTGCCAGTGAGGGACACAGGTAGAAACTCTGGGACACATTTATGGCTTTCCATCCACTCATCAAGGCTGGGTTTGAAGAGGGTCAGTGACATACTCTTTTTGACATGTATGGGAAGTCTATTCCAGAGACGGGGTAGCCTCTAGGAGACAAACATGTTAGGCCTTTCAAGTGGGTAATGCGTGAGGGGTTAGACTTAATATGGAGTAGGACAGGGTCCAAGATTGCCTTGTAGGTGAGATACAGATCACCTTTGAGCAATTTGTACTATACCAAATAGAGTGATAGTAATTTGAGGCTCTCATAGGTTCATAGATTCACAGGCTGATACTAGGCTGTTGGCCTGGAGGCCCTTATAAGCCTAGTCAAGAATTTGGCCCATGTTCCCGGGTTGTGCGAGTGGATTTTGACTTACGGATATGCAGCAACTCCATATAGGATAGGTGTTAGAGGCCATGGATTCTCTTTGTGAGGTATTTCTGTGGCCTTTCCAGCTGGTGCAGGTGTTTGGAGGGGTACATACTAAATGGGGAGTTGTACTCAATTATTGGCCTAATGAGGGAGGAGTGCAGAGAGGTAATAACCTCCTTTTTTCTGGATGCAATCCCTTTACTTATGAGATGAACCAAGTAAAAGGCTTTTCTAACCACTGCCACTACATGATGGTTGAATGTGAGATTGTTGTTAACCTGTGTACCCAGGTCTCTCACCCAGGTTGTGTGCTTAGGGGATTGCTGTTGATGTGGTAATCAGTAGGGGCAGTATTTTTGCTGAATGATATGATAATACTTTTTTTGCATTTAACTTAAGGCTATGACTTTGGTACCAGTCATTTGTTGCTGTGAGACCCTCTTGTAGTATGTTAATATCATTTAGGGAGTCAACTTACAGTCTTCTGCAGACTTGGTCAGCCACAGGCCTTTTTGTCTTTGCCTGGACCTTTGAGAAGTAGATGCCAAACAGTAGGGGTCCCAGGACAGATCCCTGGTGAACAACACTAGTGACAGATCTACTGTCAGAGGTGGAGGCACCTATTTTGACCTTGTGTGTCCTATCAGTGAGCCAGTTGGCCACCCACCTGATGAGATAGGGATTTATGCCAAGTTGTGTTAGCTTTTCAATGATACCCAAGTTGGGATTGTGTCAAAGGCTTTGGCCAAATCAAGGTAAGCTGTATGCACTGACTTTCTCTCATCCAGGGCCTTGGTGGCAGTCTCACAAAAGTCAACCAGGTTCAACAGGCAAGAGCTGCCCTTGATGAATCCAAACTGGGTGGGGTCACATGCTTAGAGATTGCCTATGTCCTTGTTTATGATGTCCATAATAATATGCTCCATGGCTTTACAGATCAGACTTGTCATGCTAATGGGGCAATAGCTTCCAGG
Organism: Protopterus annectens; assembly: GCF_019279795.1. Classification (NCBI taxonomy): domain Eukaryota; kingdom Metazoa; phylum Chordata; order Ceratodontiformes; family Protopteridae; genus Protopterus; species Protopterus annectens. The sequence continues at coordinate 1,110,367,168 of NC_056730.1, forward strand.
GTCAGTAGTGGCACCACCTTTGTGCAAAGGGATGACAATGGCAGTTCTCCACTCTTTTGGAATGAAGCCTGTACTTAGGCTGTGGTTGAATAGGGTGCTCAATGGCAAAGCTAGTTCTTGTTGGAGATGGTTTAAAATACAGCCTGGGATACTATCAGGTCCCACTGAAGCTGTGTCCTTTGCCTTGGATAGGGCCTTTAACACTTGATCTACTGAGATGTGAGGTGTGGGACAAGTATCAGTGATGTTGAATGGATTAATTTTTAATTTGGTAAAGATAAGTTCAGCATTGTCAAATACAGGGGATTGCCAGACAAGTATCAGGGATGTCAAATGGATTAATTTTTAACATGGCAAAGATAAATTCAGTGTTGTCAAATTCAGGGATGTTTATGTCTAAGTGGTATAGAATTAGGCGATGTTTAAATAAAATAGAGCTGTTATTTCTTTGTTGTTAATGTTGTGTCTAAGCCAAATTTCAGTTATTATTATATATTTGGAGAGTAAAAAGAGAGCAGGGCATGCAGATGATGAACTTTATTAGCAGTACTGCTGACATTCATGTTAAGGAGGTGCGAGGAGGATTTGTTTTCTGTAGAGTTCCAAGGTTGACAGTGTTAGAATTATTTACTATGGTGGGTGCTAGAGTAGGACCAGGACTGGGGTGTATGTCTCCGGATTGGTTTAATGGATTAAGTATGAGTAAGCAGTGTATGACAAAGTTGTCTAGTAGTTTTTCTAGCTTTTGAGAGGTGTGGAAAATGTATCTTAGAGGAGGCAATTTGTATAGGTGGAAGCCTGAGTGTGTGGTAGAGAAAAGGGATGGAGCTATAGTATAGTTGAATGGTTTGTTCAGGTGTGTAAGTGGTGAGGTTTGCCAGGGAGGAGGAATGTTGTACTGTAGTAGAGTGGGATATGAGCTGAGGAAGTATAAGAGAAGGAGCATAGAACTAGTGGTGGCTTGGAGGAGTGTTATGCGTATGTAAGTCTTTTTAAGGTGAAGCATTTTATTAGGGTAGTTTGAATTTATTCTGTGGAGTGAGATAGATATGTTGGATAGGTGGTGGCTAAAATGTAAGTGTAGAGGTCTGTGCGTGTATAAGGTAGTAGAATGGATGTGTAGAGCTTTGTGTGTGAGTAGTAAGGATATATAGTTTACTGGAGTGGGTGGACATATTCAGCTTTAGGTATTGATGTTGCATAGTAGGGTGATTTTTAGTATATTCAGCTGGTTAAGTTAATTAGTAGAAGCCAGAATTCCAAAATTCCTGACTACAAACTGTACAGTATACAACAGGAGATTGATACTACATGTTACATCATTTAAGCCAGATACAGTTAATCACTGTGGTCCAGGGTTCGATTCCTCAACCTCCATTGTCTATTGTATGCCTCTTCAGTGTTTCTATATTAAGTCTGAAAAAGGCCCATGTGAATCTGTAATCTACCCTGTGTAACAAATACATACATAAAAAACTAACTAACTAACTAACTAACTAACTAACTAACTAACTAACTAACTAACTAACTAACTAACTAACTAAACTGACAGTACTGTAAACAGAGCTGACTGCCTCAGGCTTTTTGAAGCATGTTGCAATCTTTCCTCCTATTTCCTCCAACCTTTCTAGAAAACATGGTTGCAACTCAGATGTAAGGACATGCTCTTCTTGTGTACCCCTGGAGTCAGTGATCCCATCCCAAAAACAGAGTCCCTGTCATATCTTGTGTCAGGAGTTTCTCAGTGATGGTATCTTGAAAAAAAATCTTCTAGGAGCAATGTGAATGAGTTTCTCCCTCTCCATTACAACCTAGCATCCACTTGGCTAATGCAAGATTTATTTACTTATTTTATTTTTTATTTTACATTTGTTTACCGGGATAGTCCGACTGGACACATGTCCATTTACAGCGGAGGCCCAGGGAGAAAAGCTCCACTTTCAGTACAGAAAAACAAATAGTTGAACAATATGATAACAATATGATCATCTATACAGAAGCATACAATTGACAATATATAAAAATAAAACTTTTGATACAAGAAACTAAATTTGACACTATATAAAAAATACAACTTTCGATACAGAAATAGAAATTGACACTAGATAAGCATTATAACTGACTATAGAGACAGACAGAGACTACTTAGAAATTAATTAGTGTATGTTTAGCATGAGCTAGTATAACTATTAGAAACTTGAGCAGAAAATAAAATTCCTGATGCTGTAGAAAAATTACAGTAGGAATAATTGGATATGAAGCTATCTGGGGTGGTAGAAACAGTGAAGGTTAGGTAATGCATGGACATAGCCAGGAATTAATTGTGTAATTTAAGTGAGTTTTTGAACAGCGTAATAGTGGAGGCAGAAGATAAAGCAGGGGGAAGGTTATTCCAGGATTTGCTACATTATGGGAGAATAGTGCTTTACCTGCAGTGTTAGCCTTAGAGGTACAAAGGAGTGCTTTGTCAGTGGAGCAAAGGGGACTATCGGGATGTCTCACAATATTTTAGGCAATGATTAGTTGATGGTAATTGAGTAGTTGGGGAAATTCTAGCCATTGTAGTTCCTTCAGAGCCTGACAGTGATGGGTTCTGAAGGTGCAGTTATTAGCGAACTTGACAATTTTGTTGTAACATGTCACACGTCTAGCAAGATCATGTTTTCTGATATGGGTAAGGATTGGTGCCACATACATTAGAGTGGACAATAGATGGGTTTGGCTAGGGAGATTCTCACTTGTTTTGCGAGAAAGTTTTTATGTCTGTATAGTGTTCCCTTTTTTTATGTTTTTTTTTTGATGGTTTGTGAAATGTGGACATCAGACTGTAGGTTTTTGTCAATTTCTACACCCAGGATTTTGGTGTGTTCAGAGGGGATGATGATAGTACCATTTCTGGAAGTGATTGAGAAGGATAGAGAGGTAGGAATAGATTTGTTGGGGTGAAAAGAACCAATTTAGTCTTTTTGGGATTTAGGATAAGTTGGATCTGAGTAATCCAACTTTCCACTAAGCTAAAGGAATCCTGAGTGAGTTGTTGTAACGTGGTAAGTGAGGGTGCAGAGCAGATAAGAGTCAAATCGTCTGTGTACTGTATGATTGTAGCAGGGGCAGGTGGAGGTATGAAGATTGTTAGTAAAAATTGAGAAAAGAAGAGGACCTATTACAGAGCCTTATGATACACCTATGGTTTTTGGGAGTAGAGGAGATAGTGTACCTTGCCATTGGACAGACTGCTGCCTATCTGACAGATAATTTTTAAACCAGGCAATAGTTGGAGGGCCAAAGGCTAGAGAGACAAGGGTGTCTAGAAGTAGGAAGTGTGAGACCATGTCAAATGCTTTTGAGAGGTCTAAAAATATAGCAGCTACAAAGTTGTTGTTGTTTCTGTGTTGGTTTACCAGGTTAGTAAAAGAGAGAAGAGCAGTTGTTGTGCTATAGTGTTGCCGAAAGCCATGTTTTGTCAAGGAGAGAAGATTGTATGAGTTTAGAAAATTCATTACTTGAGAGTCTATACATTTTTTGAGTAGTTTAGACAGAAGGGATAGAATCGCAATTGGACAATAATTAGAGAAATCATAGGAATTACCACCTTTGTGAGGTGGAATAATATATGAAACTTTCCATAGTTGAGGGATGTAGGCTTCCTGTATGGAGTGATTGATAAGGATGGATACAGGGTAAGAAATGGACTCAGAAGCTACTTTTAGGAAGTTTGCAGGAAGATTGTCTGCAGCAAGGGTGGTAGGCTTCAGTTTTAGGAGGAGATTTTTAATAGTAGAGGTATTAACAGATGAGAGAGTAAAGGAGGGAATGTTATCAGGTTATTTTGTTGAGACATCTGAAAATTTGTTTTTGGATAGTTGGGAGGATAAAGTCAGGATAGATTCTGTAAAGTGTTGATTAAATTGGGAGGCTATGTCTTTAGTATTATTGGTGGAGGTGGGAGTTGGAGTGGTGGTTTTACCTGGTTTTAACAGTGAGTTGATAGTATGCCAAAAAGTTTGAGAATCTTTTGAGTGATTATTTTGAGCAGCAAGGAAATAATTCTGTTTATCCAATTTGCTTTGTTTCTTGGCCTGATTTCTGAGTTGTTGGTAGTTTTGTTTGGATAGGCTAGTGTTTTCTCTTTTCCACATTTTCCAAGCCTTGTCTCTTGACTTCGGTAGGGCTCTTTTGTCCCTACTTAGCCATGGTGCGTAGTTTGTCTTAACTCTAACTTTCCTAATTGGTGCGACTAAATTTAGGACATTAATGAAAGTGCTACTACAGTAGTCGATGGCCTGGTCTAAACTTAGGGTTTTAAGTGGTTCTCAGTTATACTGTTTTAGAATGGAGTTAAGATCCTGTATATTTAGTTTGCAGTCATCTCTGACTTGTCTAAAAGCTATGGGCTTAGCTAAGTTGGTGCGATTACGAAGGAGGACTGTGGGGAGATGGTCACTTAGAGTGTCTGGTAGGCATCCTGTCTGGTAGTTTGTTTGGGGCAATTGACTAGCGTCCAGTCTAGTATAGATTGTTTTTTGTTTTTTTTTTATCTATTCTAGTGGGTTCTTGGATGAGTTGGGGAAAAAACAAAGAGACTGATGTGGTTAGTGGGGTTGTTAGAGTTACATGCTAACCAGTCAGTATTTAGGTCACCCAGTAGGATGGTTTCCTGTGGAAGATTTTCTGTAGTTCAGTGTAGGATTTCTTTAATGGTGGGAGGGGGGGTTATTTCCTGGGGGAATGTAACAGCAGAGTATACTGATTTTTTTTGGTGTTGTTTATATATAGTACTGAGCCTAAGATTTCGGCATTTTGAAATTTAGGTAAAGGGGTTTGTAGGGGTTTTATGTTGTGTACTTTTAAAGAGGATAGCAATTCCACCTCCCTTCTTGCTTACTCTATCCTGTTTTAATATATTATAGCCTTGTGGAAGGATTTCCTCATCTTGGGTGTTTGGTTTTAGCCAGGTTTCAGTAATGTTTAGTATGTCTGGGGAGTAGTGGACTATAAATGCATGTAGGTCAGGAAGTTTGTTAGATATACTCCTAGTGTTGATATTAAGTATTGATAGGTCAGAGGTTTGTTTGGTTGATAGTAGAGTGTTAAGTGGTCCTGGGTTTGGGTATATGTCTCCTGAAGTAAGTAGTTTCCTTGTGATAAACAATATATATTTAATAGTGTGTGATACTTCTGTGTTGGATCTAAGTGTTTTTTTTCTAGTGTAAGAAGTAGTTATGTGAAACTTATACATGCGTAGTATTGAGCTGTCTTTAAATAATGTGGCAGTAATAGGGAAATCTGAGTGTGTGTTTGATTTTGTGTAAGTATGTGTTATATGGAATGCAGTGTTTTATAATGTTGTGTTAGTACGAATGGTTGTGATGTAGGTTAGGTATGTGAGTGTAAAACAAAGAATTCCTAGTCTGAGATGCATTTTTTGAGAGAGTTGTGGTTGGATACTGTTGGTGGTGTGGGTTGAGTGTGGAGGGAAGAGTAAGGGTATGCTGGTAGGTACTAAATTTGTATTAGTGGAGAATTAGTAGGGAAAGTAAGGCCTAACTTAAACTAACAAAAAAACAAATAGAAACACTTCAGTGTTTATAACACTAGCAAAGAATTACGTAGTATTGTATAAGTAACTCCACAATGTCAGTTTACAAATTACTTCTTATAACAATAAAATATCAGACTACAGTGTTTAAACAAGACAAAAAAAAATGTCATCAGCTCCTATTCAAGCACACCGATTATTAGGCTACACTTCTCTGTGCACACTTGCGGGTGGGTGTGAGATATCTCAACTATACCCTAAGATAGCAATTATAACTCTGTTTCCATGCTTCCATAGTACTACTAAGAAATTAGGCCATGCTTCTCTATGCACACTTGCAAGTGAGACTAATAATCTAGTGTGCTTTATATTATTATGCTAATACAATATCATGCTATTACAGCATTAAACATTCAGAGCACAGCATGCCTACTAGGCAAGTATGTCACCTGTAACTAGCAGAGCTGAAATAGATAGGATACACTTCTCACTGCACACGTGTAGGAGGGCGCTTGACTCCTCTCAAATCATTTACATTATACAGCAGATATGGAACAAACATACAGATAACACAAGTGTAAACTTGCTATTTGCAGTATACTATATGTAGCTCTCCTGCAGTCCTGTCCCTTTAACTACTTAGTTAATAGTTCCAGTAAAACAAACAAAAGGTTTTAAACGTGTAGCAGCTCCATAGAAAGGGTATACCTTAAGATGTTGCAGAAAAATCCCTTTCTATTCGCATAAATATAAAGTAGTCCTCATTTTATCCTTTTTTCCTATGGTATGCTTCCACCAGAGGTTAGCTCCACTGCTGTCCACTATTTGGCAGACAGAAAGGTTAACAGAAAGCCGCTGTGAAAAATTTGTCAGGCCGACCACTTGGGTCACCAGAGAAAAAAACAGTCTCTGGGGACAGAAGAGTCCTTATGACCAGTGCAAGAACTCAGCAAATACCTTCCCAGTCCATCATTTGTGAAATTGGTAAATCTACCAAACTAGCCTTCTCTTCAAGCAAACAAGCTTCTCCGCTTCCTGGCCTCTTCCTGCTCCTTGTAAAAATCTTCCAAATACTCCTTAGAACAAGTTTAAGCTGGTGAACAACTAATGGCTGGTGCACAGAGTAACTCATCATTGCCTGCTTGCCTTCTGTTAGCAGCACCATTTCAGTCTTGTACGACAATGGGGGAAACAGTATTCCTTTTTATTTGTTGGGTTCTTATCAAGATATAAATAGTTATTTGACTTGTCTGCTTCTGTATATATGAACATTAGAAAGACAGACGTAAACCCATTTAATGTGAGTTGTAGAAACTGAAGTGAAAACATCTCCATCTGTGAATACTCGGCATTTGTTTGGCTTCTTGGTGAAGCACCTGTGAGAATGGTTGATGAATGACATAAGGGGAGCTCATATCTTCTTACTGCTTACTGACACAGACTAAATGCATTTTGCTTTGTGGTTTTCTGCCTTGCAACATGTTACATTCCAGACTGATTATTTTTACTCTGTTCCTTGCAAAACAGTTACTGAATAGTTCATTTGGTTATTTTAAATACAGGCTTCTACAAACTTGTAGCCAATGGATCTTTTCAGGAACCTGCTAGAAAAGTAACACAGAGGGGTCTAAAGAAACCAATAATACTAACACCCATTGGTTAACCAGGTAGGCCCACTAGACACACAATCCCTTTTCAGGAGAAATATCTGGTTAAATGGCTCACTCGAGGCAAATGAGGGCTGAAGGAATCGAACACTGTACCACAGGAATTACTTACAGCCTTAACTCCATTTGCCAACTGCTAGTCAGATTGTATACTGCACTGTGCAGTTTGCCTTGGTTACACATACATATACAAATGGATGCAAATATTACGGAAGTAGAATTTTATTCAGAAATGATGCACTATGTTGCAGAGTACATATTCATTTTAGTATTTAACTGATTTGTTTGGTCAAGCATGTCTATTTGATAGGGTAACATAAAGCTTAAGTCTTTGTAGTATTAATGATTTTCCCCTGGAGCTTCATTTTCTGTATACATACCATACAATACTGAAGAAGTTCTCCAATGCCCCTCCCCCTAGATAAAAAGAGTCAGTTTTGAACATCCATGGCTAATAAAACAGATGAATTAAAAAAAAAACGTTCCTGACATGATGTTCAAAACACCTCACATGGGGGAAAAGTCCACATAGTAGGAGATGTATTACAGTCTAAAGGGTCTATATCAGAACATTGAATCACTAATATGCAAACGTCTCTTTGCTGAACACCTGTTGTGTGAATATACCAATCTTCAAACTAAGTTTTCAGTGAAAAGTTTCCTAGGGCAAAATGATGGTTGGCCAGCATCTGGAATTTGCCCTTTTCCCCATGTTACTGCAATTTTGGAGTTGGTATATTTAGTTGGGGGGGGGTGGCATGCCCCCCATAGGTGTTAAGTTTTCTGCTTTTTTTTTTTTTTTTTTTTTTTATGGTTGCTTAAGGGGACTACCATCAGTTTACCCTAGGAAAGTTTTCATTGAAAACTTAGTTCAATGATTAGTTTGTTCGCTCAATAGGTGTTCGACAAAGAGGCGTTTGCGTATTAGTGATTCAGTGATCTGACCCCAGTCTAAATGTAGACAAACATGTAGATTCCTATGCCAATGCAAGAGCACAGAGAAAATATTTGTATAGTTATGCAGAATAGGTGAATATTTAAAGACTGTTTAGAACTTGAATTACTATATGATAAAAGGTGAGTGAAAAGGAGAGTTGACATTTCTTTTACAGAACTAGGGGTGGAGTGAGGTCTTTTCAAGCTGTTAGAAAGTTAGCAGTAGCAGAAGTCCAGGGGTCACCTGTCCAACTCGCTAACACTATTGTAATTAAAATCTAACTTGCAGCCACTGTCATTGCTGCTGCAGTATTATCTGATGTGAAACTGGAGACTGCAGGGGCAGAATATCATGAGGAATAGTGACCTTGCCCACTGAGGGAGAGGGAGAGGTTGATTCAGGAGGTTTATTTAATGTTTGTTTGTTTAATCAATCAATCAATCAATTAATTAATCAATCAATTAATTAATTAATATTTGCTTTATTTCATAATTGTGTAGATGAGGTGGAATAAGACATTTTTTCTCCATGACTCAGACCATCATCACAAGCTAAACATCCATGCATAATTTATTGTGATTTCTACATAATTAATATACATATTAATATTATATAATAGCACTACATTGTTTATTATAAGAATGTGAAAGGAAAGTAAGAGCCATAAAAAGCTGAAAAGCAAATTTATAGCAAGGAGTGAACTGAAAGAATAATATTCATACATGAAGAGCTACAAAGCAGAATAGTGGAGAAAAGCACCCTATTTTATGTAACCAAGGCATTTCCAGTTTTGTAAGAAACCCACTGGCAACAGATGCTGGAGAGGTTAAGCTGACAAGGAGGCAGTGCTGTAGGTTTTACTATTATATGAGTTTGTAGTGTGTTAGTTATCCGGGCTTAAAATATTACTCTGTCCCTAAAGTAGGTGCACTGTTAGTACTCAAAGAGATACTCTGTCAGTTTTTATGAAAGGCTAAATTAGTCCTTATGAAATTCATTAGGCAGCAAATTCAAGGCATGGGGCCAGTTTAGAAAATGTTTTATTAGAAGTTGGGAGTCCAAAACAGAGTGTAGAAAGAACAAGTGCACCCTGATTACTCTTTAAAGCACATGGAGATACTTGTCCACGTCTAACATTTTTACTTCAGAAGTCATGCTGCCAAGCTGCTAGTGACAGGTAATAAGTTGTGTACAAAGAAAGGTGTCACTGTTCAGTGCAAACCAAAGGGGAGCAAGCCAACAGATTTTATACAGTGTCTTCTGTAGGCTAGTTGCATTATATCTGGTATTAAGAATGGTAGAGGTTAGTGTATATTGAAGTTTTGGAATTGGAAGGTTAATCATACAGCTTCATTAGCTTTAAATGACAAGAAACTATAGTGAACCTGTAAGACATTTCAGGTGTTTGAACATTTTGTCTGATGCTGTTTCTGTGCTATAAATGCATTATAGAATTCACTGACTTACTGACAGCAGTAAAAGGGTCAGCTGTGGTGGTGCAGTGGTTAGTGTTGCCACCTCACAGCAAGAGAGTAAGATATTTCAGGTGTTTGAACATTTTGTCTGATGCTGTTTCTGTGCTGTAAATGCATTATAGAATTCACTGACTTACTGATAGCAGTAAAAGGGTCAACTGTGGTGGTGCAGTGGTTAGTGTTGCCACCTCACAGCAAGAGGTCCTCCAGTTTGATCCTTGGCTGGGGTGCTTTCTGTGTGGAGTCTGCATGTCCTCCCTGTGGTCCCGTGGGTTTCCTCTGAGTGCTCCGGTTTCACCCCACAGACATGCTGTAGGTAGATTGGATACTTTAAATTGGCCCTAGGTATGAGTGTGTGCATGTGTTTGCCTTCTGTGGAAGGTTGGATGCTGGGCTGGCAACTCAACACTGTAAACCTCCACTGCCAATCATGAGTGGACAGTTGATCCACTGTGGCGACCCCTAACCAGGAGAAGAAGAGTGACAGTAATAACAGGCTAAAAGTGAGGGGCACATAGAGGTAGACCCTTAGATAGTTAAAGAGAATGAAATATATATGTACAGCACAACATTTAATGAAAATAAAATGGCTTTTAGTAACATTTAGGGGGAAGTGGTCAGAGTTCAGTCAGCTATGGTGGCAAGCATATATGAAAACAGATTTGAACTAGGCTCACTAACAAGTCTGCAGGTAAGGTACGTAAATAAACAAGTCTTACTGAATAATATACAAGAACAGCTTACTATTCCAGTGATGTATACGTGCTATACACCACAAGTATGGCCCCTGTGGGGCAGCTAGAGTGTGAAGGGATAAAATGTAAGGAAGGGTACTTCAACTTAAAATGTGTTCCTCATCTGGCAGCTACCTGGCCAACGACTCAAATACATCTGTGGAAAAGCCAGCAGGAAGCATTTGTCTATAAACTGGTTGCATTAATCCAAGCCACAGCTCTTTGTGAGATGCAAAAAGATAACGCCCTTAGATCAGCCTGGCCACTGAATTATACAACAGCTACAACAGCTGTCTTGTAGTTGTCTTGTGAAGCATCACGTGTCATTTATCAGATCACAGATGCAGGAACAGGCACTGTTGTCATAGGTTATTGGTTGTCCTTGAATCTTTCTAAGGACTGACAGATAAGAAACAGGGCAACTATGCAATAATATTTTAGTAGTTTCACTTTTAAAGGCAGGCATGTAATTGTCAGTATTTGCTTTAACCCAAGAGAGAGAGAGAGAGAGGGAAAGAGAGAGACAGAGAGTAAGACAGAGAGAGAGAGAGAGAGAGAGAGATTATGAGTTTGGAATTAAACAAGTTGCTAATGATAGAAGCTGGGAATGGGTTCAGTGTACATGATGATCAATCATAGATACCCTTGGATTTCCCTTTATTTTGGTTTTATTTCCCCATCTTTGAGGGACCCTGCCAGATGGCCACGACCTGTACTCAGTCATCCCATAAGTTCCAAAGGGGTGGCAGCCAGTTATTCCTAAGATAGACAAGAGCTCTATGGCCCATTTTGCCCTATCTAGGAAGCCTTATTGGCCTGTCCATTCCCCCCAGTAACAAAACATGCATGGTAGAGAGTTGGTCAGCCAGCCGGTCTCTTATATAGGGAATGGGGTTGGCATAATGGTTAAGGTATCTATCTATCTATTTATTTATTTATTATTTATTGACATTTGTTTACCGGGAAAGTCCACTGGGCCAAGCTAGCCCATTTTCAGTGGAGGCCCGGGGAGAAAAGCTCCAATGTAGAAAGTAATACATAGAGTTACAAAAACTTTACAAAGTTACACAGATAGAACTATGAGTCAATAAACAATGTATAAACATAAAAGTAGACATAGTAATAATACTGAGGTACAATAAAAACTTAATGATAGTACAATGCATAATACCGTGGTAAACAGCTATGTGCAGAAGGAAAAAGGTATAAGATTAGAGGCATTATTTAGATCAAGCAGCAGAGAAATAAGAATGTAAACTAGTGAGAAAGGCATATAGGTATGATATAATAATGGTATGGGTGTAAGTAAATAAATGAAGGAGAAAACAAAAGAGTGGGTATGAGGTGGAGAAGTCAAAGTTTAAGGACAATACAAAGATGGGAGAGAAAGCAGATTAGTAGAGTAGAAGTAAAGTGGAAATGGGGAGAGAAAGGGAGTAAGGAGGTAGTTGAAAATCAGGAGGGGGGTATGATAGACGTTTGTTAAGAGTTTAAGATAAAAAGGTGTTACGAGGAAAAGCTGGATATAGACAGGTTTAGGGTTCACAGGTATACGGTACAGGGTTTAATTCTGACCTGTTTTTTTTGCTAGGCTTGTAAGATTCTGCAGACTAGTATTTACCTATGAACCTTGGAGTAGTCTATTCTTAGGCTGTCTGCAGACATAGCTCCCTGGTTGTGAGTGGAGTATTTCATAATCCTTCACAGACCTGCTATTACCTGACTCAACAGGAAGTCCTTACCTAATACAATGCAAGCCAACACAACCAGTAAAGGTGAATGGTACACATCCACTGCTATATGTGACCAATTCTGCAGGCCCAGTTATCTCTCTCCCTGATGCTGAAAGAGCTGGTGTTGTCCACTCTGGGTCAACCTCTCCCACACATTCCATCAGATGTCAGTGCCACTAATCAAATACTGATTGTTTAGGCTGTAGTCAGGGCTTCAATCCTCTATGCTATGGGGTCAAGGACTAGGATTTCACATTTAATAACAACAATAACTAGAAAGGGATAGACAACACATTTATCTAAAGCCAAGACCATAGCTATGGAATGGAAGTCTCTAAACCAGGATGGGGGTTACACAGGAGAATAAAGCAAACTGCTTAAAAGGCATTGCTTTGGTGACCTGTTTGTTGTAATACATGCAGGCATTTCTGTTTGTTAAACTTCAGATGTAAAACCCTCCATGATGGTTCACTGCCATATAAACTAGGCCTTGATTTTCATTGCTTAGGAAGTGGAAGCAAACTATAAGGTGACCATGATGTCACTGGAATAATTCTTACATTTTGGCTTTGCTTGTAGTTTTTTTATTAGCTAAAGTTGTACTACTACATTTTAGAAAACAGCAAAATCATATCTTATATTTACTTCATGCTTTCTGTACTTCACACTACGTGAGCTAAAATCAGTTCCCTAATACAATGCTGCCTCTACTGAGCCGTGCGCTTTAATCTTCTCACTTGTCATATTTTGTTTTCCTTTAGCTCATTCAAAAATAAGTCTCAGATAATTGTCATTTGCACCAAATGTAGATGCAAGCCCTTACCTGATATACAAGCATATACGCCCTCATTTAAGGAACACCTGTTGCAATCCAGTTAAGACAATCATTAATCCTCTAATTAATCTGCACTTCAATACTGCAAGGCCTGTCACCCAACACTCCTCAGTCTTTACAGATCAGAGCCCAATTTTCCATTAGAAGAGCATGGAGAGTAGTTCAGTTTTTTAATCTAATACATTAATACTGACTCGTTACATACAGTGAGTGCTCTGTTATGCCCATCTGGTGGTGATGCAGCACTTTGAATTTAGGTGCAGGCATTTTACTGACACAGGATGCAGATGCATTCCATGTAGCCACAAAATCCAGAGGTGTTTACATTCCCTGCTTTTGTTAGGTCACTGTGTAAGTTGTAAAGGTGATTGTATCCTACTCATTGTATAATAGCTACAGCTACAAGTGAAACTGTAGTATTTAGATTGTTTTTCGTTAGATGAAAGAACATTAAAATGAACAGCAGTGCATAACTGGGGCTACATTTTCACCAAGTATTGTAGGAATGGATGAACAAATGAAAGAATGCAAAAGTGAATGATGTGATCAAGCTGCTAGCAAGTTTGAGTCTTTCATTCTTTTGAGTTTCCTGTGTCCATAATCTGATACCATTCTGTCTTTAATTCAAAATCTTGAAACTCATTTACGTTTTTTTCTACGGGTATTGAATAAGGGAACTTGTTATTGAAAGAAATGTATACAACCACACCATATCAGTGGGGTAGGAGACATGACCAAAGAGAGGCTATTGAGATGGAACTGTGGTTCAAATAACAAGCAGAAGCTTGTTGAGGACAAATGTCAGGCATTTAACAGTTGGTCTCCCTGCCTGTCTATCTAAGCATCTGATTAGTTTTGTTGACTAGTTTGTACCACTAAGATTATGTCCTGTTCCTGCCTCCTTGAGGTACACACACACACAAATATATATATATATATATATATATATATATATATATATATATATATATATATATATATATATATATATATACACTGCCCACAAAATATGCATTCACGCAATGGGGCTGAGGAATAAAGCTATGCTTTTCTTACGTTTGCATTACCACTTGATTTTTTTTTTTTTTTTTTTTTTGTGCTGGTAGTTTCAATAGCCTTGCTTTGTAGCATGTAGGACTATAAAGAAAAAATGCCAGGGGCAGATGTTAATACATTTATCTCAGCCAAGTTTAAAAAATATAATGTAGATTTGCTGGCACAGCCTTTTTTATGGTGTGCCACTTGCCTAGTGTTCATATTCTTACACTCTCCCTTCCCTTCTCTTGTGCTGTATGCAAAGCATATAACAAAAATCTATGGTCAAAAAGCAAACACCTGCACAAACACAGCATAAATCTTTGCACTAACTTTGCATATAGCCTCTTTGTGTAACAGACTATTTTCTTGTTTACCACACTTTCTTTGAAATAATGCTTCCTAATATCAACTTTGAATGTGCCACATTTTAATTTACAATAGCTATTCCTGTTTCTCAACCACTTACAATAGCTGTGGAAATGTATTAACATTATTTACTGTACTTTATTTGTTTCTAAATACTTGTTACTGCATATCTTCTTTTCGATTACTCTGACTTTTATTAGTGTAAACATTCAGAAACAGCTGTATTAGGTGCTCATGCATTATAGTATTTTGTAAGCAGTGATTTCTTGTCTCTAGCTACACCATGCAAACCAAAGATCACAGTATGCTGGGGGGGGGGGTTCATGAAGCTATGTTGTCAATGAAACAAACAGTATGCACCTCAGTATGTCTTTGCCTTTTGTAAGTAATGATCATTATAACTTTTTACACATTTTTAAGAGTGAAGCTGAGCCATTTAATTTAGTCTCAGTGGTACAATTACACTGACTGGGCCATTGTCCTCCTTACTTAGCCTTCCAGTATGAAATTTACATGTGTAAAGGTCTGTCTCACAGTTCATTACTTATGTGCTAGTGGAATGATCCTGATAGGCGTAAACATCTGGAAGGGGGCAGGGACAGGAACAAGAGTATCTAAACAAGTGGAATTAAAACCAACAAACCTGGGAGGGTCAGTATTCCTACCCACCCACAGACAGCTTACAGATAAAAGCAACTACATCAAAAGGAACATAAATGTCTATATTTTTTTCTGGGGAGGGAGCACCTGCATCTTCAGAATTCTCTCTTAAGAAATCTAACAGAAATATTATAAACCAGCATTAAAAACTAATTAGAACTAAATACTGCAATCACTTGCTACTGTGTGCAGAGCTTTCAAAACAAGAAGTAATGTGTTCTGAGGAGACTGAAGTTGATGTGATTGGAGAAGAGAACTGTGTGGATAGCTGCATACTTGGAGATATCTTTTTTTTGGGCCAGAACCAGCACATGGATACTGTTTCAGCAGAGAACAGAGAAGAAACTGAAAATTCTGAATCTGATTCCTCGGGGGAAAGTGAAAACAGCTTCCCTGCTGCTGTTTCCCTCAGCAAAACAAAAAGCAGTCTGGTGAAGCCTCCTTATTCCTACATTGCCTTAATCACCATGGCCATTCTGCAGAGTCCAAATAAGAAACTCACATTGAGTGGAATTTGTGATTTTATCAGCAACAAATTCCCTTACTACAGAGAAAAGTTTCCAGCTTGGCAAAACTCAATACGGCACAATTTGTCCCTTAATGACTGCTTCATTAAGATTCCCAGAGAACCTGGTAACCCAGGAAAAGGTAACTACTGGACACTGGATCCGGCATCTGAAGATATGTTTGATAATGGCAGTTTTCTTAGGAGAAGAAAAAGATTTAAACGGCATCAACAAGAGTATGCCAAAGATGGAACCATATTCTACCCACAGTTCACCTGTTACAGATCTTATGGGCACCCTTATTCTGCACAATCACATGACTTTTTGCAACAAGCTCCCTTCAGGTATATTCCATTTTTTGAAGGTACTGTGAGACCTGTTAACAATTACCAGTTGTCCTGTCCAGAAATGAGAAGAAAGATCACAGATGCAGTAAGTAATACTGACTTTCAGACACAGCTCTGCACAGCAAGCAAAACACAGCAGCAGGTTGGCAACAGTGGCACAGGTGCCATGAACAAGTCCTCCTTCAGCATTGAGAGCATCATAGGCCAGCCAAGGTCACACACAGCTCCAGCATCAGTGAACCTATGCCCTAGTCTGGACTGTTCCCAATTCCTTCAGAGATCTGCCACTTATCTACTTCCTACAATGCTGAGTGTGTCCAGCAGGAGTTTGTTTAACCATGGTACTCATCTGTTCCATGCACTTCAGGCTGGCCATGAACTGTACAGTCCATACTGAGAAGGGAGACATTCTCTTCAACCCTACGGACATTAGCTTTTTAGTAGCTCAGTTATGTCTGTGACATTTGGAGTTCATAACTGCATTTATTAAATTGTCTGCATTCTGAATTTATACTGCATATCTCTGGAGGCAGGTTTTGATGGAAGTCATCTCTGCATGAAATTGTTTTGATCAGGAAGAAGTGTTACCAGTAAAGGGACAGCATTTTTGCATCAGTAGCCAAGTTCAGGAATGCACTGACAGTTATATGAAAAAAGTAAATGAGATACCTAATATTTAATAAAATGACAAATTAGGACATAACAGTGGAACAAGGCAGAGGAATACCTTTATACTGCTAAGTAAAATACTTGCAGAAAAAAAATGTCTTTATGCTGCTTGATAAGTTACTTTCAAGTGTGTTTATTTTGAACAAATTAACAAAAGCTTTCAGAAACAAATTATGTTGTACTGTATGAGTAGATGCCATTTTCAAAACTGCTAGTTCAGCTTTCAGGATTCCTGCAAACAAAAGTAGATTATTGTATATATTTATCTGTCATGTTGTGTTGTGCTATTTATCTTTTGTAAATATTATATTTTGAATGAAATGCAAAAATGTGCAAAAGTAAATTATTTACCTGTTATGAGATTAAATAGTCCATTTTAATTTGAACTCAGACTTGTTTATTGTTGAATACAGAGATATTGCCATGCTAGAAGTAAACATGAATAGTTGTTACATTACTTTATATCTCAGAGTGGGATGAGTGCTGCACACACAAATATGTTGTGTTTTTTTTATTATTTTGCTGACTAAACAGAATCAGTAGGTGTATATGTCTGATTTTCGGGTGGAATCTGGGAACAGTGACCTTAGTTTTACTGTTTGTATATGGAAGGTATGGAAAGCAAATTGGATCAATAGGGTAGATCTCTGCCTGTAACACAGGATCCATGCTAAAAGAAGGCTACTATATTCACTTGAAAACAACATATTTCTTTTCCATGTTGAATAAAAATGAGCAACTATATGAAAATATTGACTATGTCCAGCCCCAAAAATGCTTTTGTTGCTGTTGTCTATTAATTTACTATATTTATTCTAAACAGACAGAAGTTTTGTGTCTGTTAGATTTGCCCAAAAAGCACTCGTGTATGACTGGAGGAATTTAGGCAGTGATATTTATTTTAGTTCTGTACTTACTACAGTTTAAATTATGTTTGCTGTTGTTGGCAGGCTAATGCTACAACAGTTTCTCAAAAATTAAATGAGTCTTGGTTTTAGCATATAGTAAATCAAAAGATGCCATATGATACAAATGGTAATGAAGAGGTTTGATAATATGGACATGATATTTTATCTTTTTTGTCAGAGATTTACTCAGAAAATATAAGTTCAAATGACAATTGCATTCATAATGGCTGTGTTTGTGCTGTGATACTTTCTATACTTAGAATATTATTTTCTCAACGTAAAATAAACAGGGTTCAGAATACAATTGTTTTAAAACAATATGATTCATAAAATCAGTATGGCAAATATAATAATTTGTTTTATATCTCAGCATGTAAAGCTGTTAATATCCATGACAGACAAGATCTTATATGTAATTCTGCCCTGTTTTATAGCATTACGTTGCATGCAGTAATTATACAAGGAGAAGGGGGCACATGCATATACTACAGTAGATATGGGAGGAGAGGAAAGATAAAAAATGCACTGCTTGCTCAGTTTTGAAATGCTGCATCGTAATGAAGCAGCAATTATGAAAAGTTTACTATGAAGAAAAAAAATCTCTGGAGTCCAGAAAACGTGCACTCAATAACAGAACAGGGTCAGGGTACTGTTTAAAAAAAGAGGTGTTTTCAGCTTCAGTGGCATTTAATGACTTTAGTAAAGCAAATTGTTTTTTTTTTTTTCTTAGCAAATCTACATCCCTTAGAAACACCAACTGTCACTTATTCCCAAAGAAAATGTAACAGAAAAGGTTGTTTTGTAAAAATGAAATGCTTCCCCCCCTTTCCAATATGCAGATAGCACCAGCTTCCCTGTCTGCTTTATGTTCACTTTATGCTTCTCCCATGGTGGCCTTGGTCCTCTCCTTGTGCTTCTGTGACCTTTTTTAGAATCCTGCAGAGCCACAGGGAGAAACAGCTAGGGAGGTTGTGTTCAAGTGCATTGAAACTAGGAATCATAGTATATGTTAATAGGTTGTTTCAGAAGAAAGAAGGCTGTATTTAACCCTTATAATACAAAATCATTTAGGATACAAATATCCACCCCCTAGTAGGACATAGTTTGGAGAGTGTTTGTGTGTGTGTGTGTGTGTGTGTGTGTGTGTGTGTGTGTGTGTGTGTGTGTGTGTGTATATGCATGTGCTCACGTGTGTGTGTGTGTGTGTGTGTGTGTGTGTGTGCATGCGCTCACGTGTGTGTGTGTGTGTATATGCATGCGCTCACATGTGTGTGTGTGTGTGTGTGTGTGTGTGTGTGTGTGTGCATGCGCTCACGTGTGTGTGTGTGTGTGTGTGTGTGTGTGTATGCATGTGCTCACGAGTGTGTGTGTGTGTGTGTGTGTGTATGTGTGTGTGTGTGTGTGTGTGTGTGTGTGTGTGTGTGTGTGTGTGTGTGTGTGTGTGTGTGTGTATATGCATGTGTGTGTGTGTGTGTGTGTGTGTGTGTGTGTGTGTGTGTGTGTGTGTGTGTATGCATGTGCTCACGTGTGTGTGTGTGTGTGTGTGTGTGTGTGTGTGTGTGTGTGTGTGTGTGTATGTGTGTGTGTGTGTGTGTGTGTGCACATGTTTGTGATTTGGGTGGTAGCACATTTGAATTTCATTAACCTTGTGCCTCTGCTGCTTTTCTGC
This sequence comes from Protopterus annectens, assembly GCF_019279795.1. NCBI lineage: Eukaryota > Metazoa > Chordata > Ceratodontiformes > Protopteridae > Protopterus > Protopterus annectens. Next base: position 1,110,386,251 of record NC_056730.1, read on the forward strand.
CTGAGATGTGCATCTTTTTATTATGCATTAAAAAGACAGAATATAACCTTGAGTAAGGTGGCCTGATGCTACAAAATGGTTGTAGTTTTGCTGCTTTCACTGCCATGTTTGACTCACATAGCATCCATATATTGTATGACACTTAATGATTTAAAGAGGCTGTTGCACCCAGGTCAGCAATAAATAGTGATATCTGAGATTAGCAGCTCTTATTAACTAAATACTGTCATGCCTCCAAAGCCTGTACTATATTATCGATGCATCAGAGGAACCCCAGCAGCTCTGAGTTCACCAATGTCAGTTTCCAGCCACATTTTAGGACAGCATAGGAAATGGTATATGGACCACACAAATACAGCCTTACACCACAGGAGGAGCATGTACTTTAGTAAACAAATATGTCAGATTTGAATTTACTCACACATACAGTACATATCAATTCAGCAATGGATTTTAAGTAAGTGAGAGTGGAAGCAATGGAAGAAAACAGTAGGTATCACGTGTATCTGCTTTACTAATGTATTTAGTTTCTGGTCTCTGGTGGCTACAGTGAACAAGAATATGGTTGTTTTACTTATGTCCCAAGAAATTCAGAATACATGGGAAATCCTAGCCGATTTGTTAACTAGGTAAAGCCACTGGGCTTAAGTGTTTCTTTTCAGGGGCACCCCTCAAGCACTGTTGTGACACCATAGGTAAAATGAGTTGGTAGGAATCCAACCCTGCACACCTGATTACAAGAATTAGTAGTTAAAAGCTTAAAACCTTAATCTTTTGCACTATCATACTGTTTTTTTCTTAACAGAAACTTTGGTGTTAATGTTAGAGTTGGTTCACCTTTTTTTTTTTAAGCAGATCATTTAGAAATAGGCAAGATAGAACTATGGAGAGGAATCCACCTTTTTGATGAGGTACAGGAGGAAATGAGGCTGAAGAAAGGTAATAGAGCTTAAGACATATAAGAAAAGGTAAATGTGAAACTGGAGAAAG